>NC_041714.1:16662276-16874413 GCF_900700375.1 Denticeps clupeoides
AAGTGTCCTCATTAGAGGCACAGATCATTAATTCTGAGAATTATTGGGAATCATTAATGCGCTCGTACAGAACTAATAATTTTTTAAACTACAAAGTACCTACATAAAAGCAGAAAATGCTTTAAAAAAAATCCTGAACAGATGACAAAACTAGATGAAGAACCCAGGTGCAAAACCCCAAAACAAAACCACATGCATGTAGCAGCCACAAACAGCTCTGGCATCATGATGGCGACGCCTAACAAGGTCTGGCGTGGAGGAACTGCACTGGCGTGGTGATTGTGTGGTGCAGGTGTGCTGAGTGGGTGCTGGGAGTGGCTGCTGATTGTAAGCGGCAAACGAGGCTGAGCGTGTGACAATGGAATACGGTGGTCCCCCCCTCACACTGGAATTAAACTGCCACACGTTATTTTTTTTCCTAAAGAAACACCAGCTGACGCACTTGGTTACACAGTGTCTGGAGCAGCCAATGAAGTAAATATACTTTTAATGAAATGACACGAAAACAGGTACCATCAAAATAGCTGAAGATTAGTTGATATTTGATAGTGTTGCAAAATTAATTCATTAAAAAAAACTGAAAAAAATATTGCAAAACATACATTTCTTTAAAAAAAACTGAAAGTAAATATTCAGTGACGAGAAATATATTCCTTCTGTTTCCATTGCACTTGAAGTTATATCATTTTTTTTTTCTCCTCAGAAATTGACATTTACATTAGGCCTTTACTTCCCCACAAATTTCATTATTTGAGAGCCAAGGTGTTGGAGCAGCCACTCCAAATGAGATAATTCTCATCATTCATCCCTTCAGCAAAATTGTGTTTCAGCCAAGTGCCCTTTCTCTTGCCGCCATGTACAGGGCATAATTAGATCATTAATGAAGAAGTTTGCCCCACGCACTCGGATAGCAGGTAAAGATAATCATCTAATTAAGAAGAGTCAGAAACCCTCCTGGCAGGACGACTAAAGCTACAGGAAAACTAGGCTGCAGTGTCTGAACGATACTTTATAAATTATTCTCCCCTGGCTGAAGTCTGTTGGCATGCAAAACATTAAAAATGATGTACAGCTATTAGTAAAATTCCCTTGAATTAAGCCCTTGCGGTGATAAAGAAAAGCAATTCACTAAAGCACACAGTGTATACACAACACACACGAAATCACAATTGCGTTGTGACATATTTACTATTTCTGAACATCAAGCACTAATGGTTAACATTTGGCCCGATCGGGATTAATCATGTGGCCCGAAACGACATTATGCAACAGACCCAGCGCTTCAGAGGAAAACAAAATCCCACACACTGTTACTGTACTATGGCTACTTCAGATCACTAAATGCTAAAAAACATGTAAAACACACAGATGTGCAAAAAAAATGCGTTCGATTGAAGCTGTTTACAGCGAACTGAGGGATGTGCATAATTACAGAAAATATAGAGCTATTTTCAGAAAAAAAGGTCCTGGTGGTAAATCTTTGAAAGTGCTGTGAGAAGTTTGAAGAATGAAGTACCTGATTTTTCATGACCAAATCTTAGAAAGGAAAGTGACACGAGTGAGACGATAACCGGTGTCCCCAGTAGTGCATGGGCACCATCTCTTCTGCTGCCAGGCACATTTCAGCTCCATCAGCACCAGATAGCAGAGCTGGGCAGGTGCCCACTGATGTGAGAAGGCTTCTGAATGTCCCCATTGTGCCAGTGTAGAGAGGTGGTTGATTAAAAGGGACTCAATTGGGGTGTCCTGGCACATCCAAAAAAAAATTACTTTCTCTAAGCCACGGAAGTACAGCACCAACTGGCATATATATGAAGCACTTTGTACATCTTGCAGAAACAGAAACAGTTTTCCACTTTGGCAATTCAGTTAAATACACCCTGACAGGGTAGTGTCCAGGCAGTGGACTAGCGGTTAAGGAAGCGGCCCGTAATCAGAAGGTTGCTTGTTCGAATTCCGAGTCGCCAAGGTGCCACTGAGGTGCCACTGAGCAAAGCACCGTCCCCACACACTGCTCCCCGGGTGCCTGTCATGGCTGCCCACTGCTCACTAAGGGTGATGGTTTACATTTACATTTATGGGATATATGAGACTCCCTTATCCAGAGCGACTTACAATCAGTAGTTACAGGGACAGTCCCCCCCTGAAGCAACTTAGGGTTAAGTGTCTTGCTCTGGGACACAATGGTAGTAAGCAGTAGTAAGTTTGCCCCACGCACTCGGATAGCAGGTAAAGATAATCATCTAATTAAGAAGAGTCAGAAACCCTCCTGGCAGGACGACTAAAGCTACAGGAAAACTAGGCTGCAGTGTCTGAACGACACTTTATAAATTATTCTCCCCTGGCTGAAGTCTGTTGACATGCAAAACCTGGGTCTTCTGGTTCATAGGCGAGTGTGTTACCAACTAGGCTTCTACCACCCATGGTTAAAAGCAGAGGACATGTTTTGTTGTGTGCACCGTGTCCTGTGAGGCAGTGTTCCACAATGACAATCACTTCATTTTCACTTTCGACAAAGGCCAACTGGCATGCAGAGTACAAGAGAAAGTGCATTGCACACAGTAAACTTTATTAACTTTCTGTCTTGGTTGCATGCTGCTGGGCTACAACAAGGCTCTAATCATGGACAGCTCCTGCTGATTAGGGCCCTGTAATAAGGCAGGAAATGGCAGCAGAACAGCGCTGCTGCATTAACGTGGTACCTGAGGCAGACTTATGTTTGAATTGTTTCACTTCCTGTCTATTTGACAGAAGCCTGTGGGTTGTTTAAGTTTCCTTTTAATAAATCAAATCATGGCATAATAATTGGCAACCTTCAGTGTCTCCTTCCCTTCCTGAACCCTGGTTGTGACAGTGCAAACCCTGCAAGCACAGCAGTGAATGTTGGGCCATGCAAGAACCGAGCTTAATGTGCAAATATGACCCTTTAAATGACGTTAACCTGCATGTTAAACATGTACTGAATTATGATGCTGTGGGGTAAACATATGACTATTGATAAAATAAAAATGTTTTTTCAGGTTTGACCCTTCGGATCCTTGCAGGTCATTAAAAAAGTAGATCCAATCAAAATCCCTTCAGAAATTCCTCAGACAGTGTCACACTAAAGCCGTTTATCAGCAAAGAGACAATTGAAGTTATTATTTTTGGGCTATTGCACTGGGGTTAGATTTTTTCAAAATACTACATACAAAAACATCAAACTTTACGTGTGCTTTTGGTCTTTTCAGAATAAGATCAACAATAAGAGTCTTTATTATGATGAAAAACAGAACATGAGCATGCAGAATAGGTGGTTTAATAAAGAAGAGTGATGAGGGTGTGTCCAGAGTCCTTAGATGAGTTCTGCACAGGTTTTACATGAGAATACATGTTGGTGGATTCACCAAGGAAATTTGCCTCATGTAACTTATTTTTGTCAGAATAAGCTCTCGGGTGTTAAGAGGGACTGGATCTGTATTCTTAGAGGAATTCCCGGACACAACACAGTCATTAATAATGATGGTTATCCCAAGGACAGGTGACAATAATGTGTGGTAACTGTGCTTTGCTGAGCCATATTTCATCCCTGACAGATAAATCAGTATTCCTCAGATCAGATCAGAATTCATCAACTTCTTTGGATGAAGAGGGGCCAGAAATTGCTTTATTTACATTTGTATCCATAGAAAAAAATCCCATTTAAAGCTTTTCCTTATACTTAGAAACAAAGTACTTCTTTTTTGCCTTATTTATTTATTTATTTATTTATTTTTTTGGATTCATTAATATTTTAATGTTGTTTCAATATGTGCAATTCAATATGTGCAATATCTTGAAGTATGTAGCTTGATCAAGACATTGGTATGATTGTGAAAAAGGATTTTGATAAAATTACACATTCTTATTTCAGATATGAATATGTGATGTGAATTTAACCCTGATGAAGTGATAGCAGTTAAATTAATTATGATCACATGGATAACATGTTGCTTCAGCGCTGCTTTTTTGGAGGGGGGCAGGGTTAGAAGAAATTAAGAAATAGACAGATTGAGGACTTGATTGATCTTGTGTCTATAGAACAGCTCCCTTGTGTACTTCTGGCACCACTTCATTCACTTGATTTACAGGAAGAGTAATAATGAGGCTCCAGTGCCACAGCTTTACCTAATCTACAGAAATGCACCACTGAAAGCTTCAGGAATATTCACTCCTCACCTTCAGCCAGATCCCTGCAGATATGAGCTGTGACCGTACCTCCCCTTGTCACACACAAATAAGAACTGATGATCAAGATGCTATCCTCAGATGAACCAACAGAATTGGGTCCTGAGCACTTTATTAAAAATATTGAAATGTTGCAGTGCTGCAACACATGGCTGCCCTCTATATATCTCAAATAAAAGCAGTGGTAGTTTTCAAAACTACCAAAACAATAACCTATGTGCCACAGATAGATTATGCTTCAATTTAAACAAATTAAAATGTGAATAGAAAATACATTCATTATAAAACATAACCTCACATACACTAAGTTGCTTTTTATTGAATGTTCTTTTAAAAGGCATTAATATCACGCAATATATTACTCATTTTTATTATTCTTTGTGGCTGAATTGCTGTTTGATCCAGGTTACAATGCAAAACAGCATTATTTGCATCTTTGGCTTAGACAAACTAATGGACATAATTCTAATTTTATCATTATTAACTTATCACCATCATTATTTACCTTTTTATTTCTGCCCTTATCTGTCAATCAAGTACAATAATACAGAAAAGTGTCCAACACTGATTAGAAATGATTCTGCTGTACCACCAGAAATACACCTGCCAAAATGACTTGTAACATAACATTACGTTATTCTTTACTGTCAGCTTTTTGAAATATCAGTGCAAATCTGTATTGGAAACACAGCCACAAATAGCTCTATTTGTCAGTTCACACTATTAAACCAGTTTGTTCAGACGCTGCATTCTGATTGGATTAGAGGATTCCTGTGAGTAACAGTATCTCACAATATCATTAGCATTGTTTACGGTCACAATGTCACATTGAGCAGATGCTGCTGAATGATGTTGCTTAGCAACAGCTGAATCAGAAATGAACTATATTGGCCCATCCAAATTGCTGAATTCAGGTGTTTCACAGGTGCCAGTTTCATGGCTGCAGGTGTATGAAATCCATGAAGCATGCAGACGGCTTCTACAGGAAGGGCAGAATACCAGCAGGGCACCATGATAAGACGTCACCTTTACATCAAGTCCATTCTTGAAATTTCCTGGTTCCAAATGATTCCACAATTATCTGTTATCGTGCATCATTTACATTTACATTTAAGGCATTTGGCGATCCATCGATGAAGTGATCAGTTCCGGTTCATTAGGTCCCCCATACAACCTTTATATTCACTATGTTGTAGATTCTGTACACAAGTTAGACAATAAGAAGGTTACAAGTTCATCTAAATATTCTTTAAAGAGGAAGGTCTTGAGCTGTCGTTTAAAAATACTCAGTGACTGAGCTGTTCTGACCTCAGCCAGAAACCAGAACTCAACCACCAGACTTGCACCCAGGACCACATATCTCCGGTGTCCCTTCCTCTCACGCATTCTTGCATAATTATACTGTACGTAAAGTGTGGTATCTGTATGTTAAATTACCTTTTAGGCTAAATTCCATTTCCAGGCAGCATGTCAGCAAAGTTTCTAACTGCACATGCCCGAGCAGACAGACAATGCCAGAGAGTAGACGCATTTACTCTGCGTTAGAGCAACATACATTAATCCTCAACACGGCACTACAGTCGACTGTAAAGTTCTGTGGGTTGACTTAATACCAGCACTGTTTAGCTTTGGTCTGAGCGGCTGCCATCGCTCCCTGTTGTTGGCTCAGCACAGAGATTATTGCTCGAGTGATTTATTATTTGGGAAAGTTGGTGCTGAAGAGCTGAGTTAAGTCGGTATCAGCATTCTGGCGCAGCAGCCCTCCAGAGGCCCATTCGGGGTCAACAGCCATAACACTCATAAACTCATGCCAGCGCCTGGTGATGACCACTTTGAATGAATCAGGCTTACTGGGTCTGTTGGACTGGGGGACTTTCACAGCAACACAACTTCCTGTAGAGGAGTGTGCAGCACTATGTGAAATGTGATGAAGATAAATATTTTTCAAATGTCACTTGAATAATTTATGAATAAACACATCATACAGTAGTGTTTAATAGACACTCTGTATATCTAATAATAAATAGGGGGATGGGGTTGCCAGATTGGTAAGTATATTCTTATTTCTTTAATGGAATTTCTTTGTATAAACATTGGACAGCATATTAGAATTGGTCATCAAAGGTCAACATCTAGGATTATAAAATATGTATGTTACTTTCTTATTTGCTGGAGTGAGTGAGTTTAATAGGGAGTTGAATGTCTATGTTGTTTAAGGTTCTCTTAAATGTGATAGAGATGTGAAAGACATAGGGGCTGGTCCGCTAAGAATGTCCTGGAGCTAATTGTGCTCTTCTGAAATGGTAACATTTGTGTGACTGAGACTTGTGCGGCCTCTATTTTTCGCATGTAAATAAACTCTGGTGACGAGCCGGATAAATGAATAGGGTAATAATGACGCCGCTGTATTTGTAAAACTTGCTGTTTCATGTGCATATGACTAAAATCCCAGTGGGCTCGGGAACGCCTCAGCACACGCTGTGCTTTAACATTCGCAAAGAAAACCCAAAACTTCCAAGAACGGCAAATCCGGCGGGAGAGCTCGGATTTACATCAACATTCATGAGACCAGGCCTATTTTCCTCGTCTGTTTATGTAATTTCCACTTAAACGCCATGCAACAATTAAAAAGCTCTTCCCGTTCGTTTCTGTCTCTCCGGCTCCCCCTCCCACCGGATTAGCTCCTCCATCCAGGCCTTTGAAACAACCTTCTGCTTTAATGGTTCTGACGTGACCTCGGCCTGCTTTAATTGAATAATAAATGGCCAGGCCTTATTGCAGGTAGCGCATGAGGAACCTTGGCTGAATCTCACCCACTAAAGAGAGCATGCCCGGCTCAGAACTGGTCAAAGCGGAGTAGCGCCGGCTGACGCCCTTCACAGCCCGATGTCCATTTATTAGAGCCATCAGCTTTATTAGTGCAAACATTAACAAAAGCGGCTTTTATTACACCACTAATGTAGCAGGCCTGACGATGAAGTTCAATAAAAGGAAGCGGCCGAGTGGGGACCAGGCCAGCGATGCAGCTAAATGCATTTTGGAATATAGGAGGGGGATGAGAGGATAGAGACCAGGGGGCTGTGTCTGTCTGTGTGTGTGTGTATGTTACTGAGAAAGGCCTCATGAATACGAGAACTTAAGGGAAGCCGAGTGGAGGAAACTAGATTTATCTAAGCAGCTCAGAGGCCTATTACTGCCACATAACCAAATCTCAGTTCCCTCTGCTGCTCGGCCAGGGGGACAGCAGGGCTTTTGTTCCCAGCGCAGAACATGCTGTAAAGTTTCGCACTGCAGCGAGCCAGTTCCATTTTATATATTATGTTTGCTGTGGCTCTGTCCTTTGACGTTCTCCTCAAAATGGCGCCTCTAATTATTTGGTGTCACGGCCACACCAGAGGCTCCCAAAATTCCGATATTTACACCATGAACTCTTTTGAAAACTGGTGGCCATATTGCCAATAGACAGCACTACATACCAGTGTAAGCTTCCCAAGAGGGACTGAGATGCATATTACTGTATCTTTTATAGCGTATGAACATAACAGGGTTGGATGAAGACTGAGCTGACATTTTCAAGGCTGGGCTTGTATTGGCTGTTTTTCACGATCAGTGATTACCGGAGCAGTTCCCCTGGGGTCATGCTCTGTCTGGCTTTGAACCTGTGACTTTGTGGTCTTCTGGTTCATAGGTGAGTGTATTACCACCTAGGCTACTACCATCACCAGATCTTGTTCATGATAAACATGTCTGAGGCTCGTCTTGGAGGCACTAACTGGTTTTCTTACTGATAACAGAGGTGACATATGCAGTAATGACATCTCAACACATAATAGAAACAGCTGTACATGCAGATGTGCCGCAGCTTTTGGAAAAGGAGACAGTCAGCCAAGATGGATTTTAAAACCAAATCACATGGCACATCAGGAATAATAAGCGCAACACTTGATCTAAAAATAGTAGTTGTTAATAATGAAACAATGATGATCAATCCAAATATGAATTTAATATGATCCACTCATAGCAGCGCCTTTAATTGATTTGGTAAGAACTCTTGGAATAAGGTATATCAAGTTTAACTTTTTATTGTCCTATAAAGGGCAAATTGTCTATCTGTCTGTGAAAATTCCTTCATTCTACTCATTAAGACAATAAAATGGGATGAAATTAGGAAATCAAGGTTTGACTTGAAGGTTTCCATTAGAGGAAACAGACGCTTCATTAACTGAACCATCTGGGCATTTGAATAATGGTTTGGAAGATTGTATTTTGCCCCTTGAGTCGACCCTCTTCTCACCTGGTTACCACAGCAACCAAGCCTGCGCTGGCCATATCAGCAGGAGTGTCCGAAGACACCATGTCTGCCACCTTGTACCCTTAACTGCTTATCTGCAGAGAGCCTGTTAATGCGACTCTAACACATACTGGCGCTGAGCAGCGCTGACAGGGATCGAGTCCCGGTCGACAGTGCAGTCGACCTCGGCCGATAAACACCAGTTCGGGGGGCGCAATCAGATAAGTGAGTCTGATGGCTGTGCAAGGAGGCATGGTGGGGACTGGGGAATGGTGGATTACAATATATTACAATACTAGCATTGAAACCCCATTTTTAGGGACACATTGCAGCTTTAGCTTTTATGTGTGAAGCTCGAAACTGCAGCCTATCTTCGGGGTGGATATAAGGTGGCGGACCAACCTCCTTGTGCACAGACACAAGACGTGTAAAAATCCAGATCCACTCCACTCCAAAGACCACATCAGAATCAAAAGGGTCTTTCTAATAATGTGGCCACATATATATATAAAACTCCATAAAGTTTCCATCAAAGTTCAAGGCTCCAGCAGACATCTGGCTGTGTGATATCCTGGTCGCTCAGGGGTCAGGGGGTCTGGGCTGTCCAGTGAAATGGAGCTGGGCCATGGCTGGTTAAGAAGAGAAAATACTATCCAGTGCTGCAGCTTTATTGGTTCTGGAGCAGTGACAAAGGTCCCAGTGTTTCAACAGCTGTGAGGTGAGAGTAGACTGACCCAGCAGGTGAGGGCAACGATTCACAGACCTATGAGTGCAGATGGTCCAGCAGCCCTCCAAAATGAGATTCATGTGATTTTTGAGAAATGGGTAATTTTTTTTTTTTTTGCCTCGGTATAATTATTTATATTATTTATAAAGTCATAAGTAGAGTATTTATATTATTTATTTATTTATATTATATATAGAGTCATAAGTAGAGTAAAATGAATTGTTAAAAAATATGTTGTTTTAACTGTATAGGTGCTTGCAGACCCACAGATTCAGGGACCATTTTTAGCTTTTGGACTGCTGATACACGCTGATACTAGACCCTTGATTCCCATTCCTCTTTTTGGTTTGGGTCAGTGTTTTCCCATCTGCTAGTAAGTTTTTGGTCCAACCCACATGGCTTCACAACCTTCCGTACTCATTATTGGGCTGATTAGCCCAACCCTATCTTAGTTAGGGTCGGGTTTTTCTAAAGACCTTTTGGTAGACGTTCCTTCAACACTAGGGTTGGGAAACATTGGTCTGGCATGTATTATGTGTCACCTTCCATCCTTAGATGCTACTGCACTCATGCTTATTTATGTTCAGATTTAAGACATACTTTTTAGATTGTTTGCACATTAAAGAACCCTATATAAACAAGTCTTTCTTAAAAAAAAGGCTTCTTAAGGCTGATGAAAGAGTCTCTTGGTGGGGGAGCGGGCCAATCATTATGCCACTAACTGTGTCATGTAATGCAAGTAATGAGACGGAGAGACGAGACAATATACGTTTTAGGCTAAAACATCCGCGCCTGCTTTCAAGCTACGTCCAGATTATCCGAGTGTGAAACAGCGAACACAATTTTTAAAATGTCTGCCGCCTGCTCCAGCAAGCGGCTTGTTAATGCAGTGCGCTGTTTGCTCATGTGAAACAAACAGGGAGAAAAAAAAAACGATGCATAAACACATTGTACGTGTCGCCAGCGGGACGTTCTTACTTCCCGTGCCTGCGACGCTAGATCGCATTACTGATCAGTCTCAAGAAAATTACCTTTTCTCAATGTGAGATTACTGTGTCCAGAAGTCACGGCGCAGAAAGTGTCCATTTACATGCTAATGTGGAACTGAGGGGCTCCCTGGCCTTATCTCTGTTTACCCAGGGTGGGAGCAAAGCACACTTGTCCATTCACATCTCGTCTTAAGGAGGCATGTGAAGGTTAAAAGAAACCTGCGCCGAAGCAGGCTGCGGGGGCCTTTTGAAATGTGAAGACCTTCGGCTGAGTAACACTCATCGTCTCATTAGTTATTGAACAAGAGAGACCCACTTGCCAGTTTCCTCAAACCACGGCCCGTTGTCAGAGCCATATTGTTTTCCAAACTGAACCTTAATAAGACGTGCTGATGCGACTCATGCATGACTCATGTCAAAATGTTTTATTTTTATTTATTATGATATCTTAGAATTAAAAATAGATAACTTGTAAGTAGGTGTTAGGACAACATATTATGCTGTAATATGTAAATAAACATCTCAATAAATAGCAATGATATACAGAATGAACTGCTGAACCCAGTTCCTTTAGGGGTGTGGCCTGGGATATATGGGATATGATGTGGATGTTAAGCAATGCTGGGAGGTATGGAATGCAGATTGTTTCTATATTTATTGAGATTTTGTTCTTTTCAGTGCTTTGATTTAGCTGCTCTATCACACGCAGATCGCGGCTCTAAAGGTTCTTTCTGCATCTGTCTCCGCCGGTAGGTCATCAAGGTCATTTGTTTATGATATGTAGAACTTAATCTGGCTCTCCAGGACTCGGTCGCCTCTGGTGTCGAATACTGACACAGGCTCTGGACCTCCACACCTCTGACTGCAGTAAACAGAGCAAAGAATGAGGGAATTAAACCCCACTTAGCCCAAATTAACGACCCCCCTCAATCCTCACCTCACCTCTGGATGAAGCTGCAGAGCTCCGCATAAAAAAAAAATAGTAGGTTGAAGGGATTTACCATTTTACACGACAAAAAAAAATCCACTTTATTGTGGTTAATACGCAGTTGCCATGGCAACGCTGTTACGCACGGCAGTTGTGTGGTATTGTATGTTAAATTGGGGGCAGCAGTGGGCCCTTATCGGGGTAGACCTGCAAACTCTTGATCTTTACATGACAGGCACTCAGACCAGTGGGGAATGATGAAGAAACTGAACCTCCAGGCTTTGGCGCTGTGGAAGTGGCCGGCGCCGCAATGTGTTCCGAAATGCGGAATGAGGCCTGGGAGCACCAAGGGGCCGAGCTGCAGCAGAGGCAACACTAATGAGCAGACTAATTGGTGTTTTTGATTCCCAAGTAAATAGCGGGGGGGATTCGTTTGGTGCCTGACACCATGGGAGCGGTGGCATGAAACAGGATTACTCTTGTTCAGGAAGCCGGGCTATCATTAAGCAGCTAACTTCCTGTAATGTTATGCGAGAGAGGAGCGAGTGAGAAGCTTAGGCGCCCTAATTTGTTGCGTAAAATATTAGCCTGCTTTCTCTTGTATGTTGCTCATTATCCACATTTCAGAAACTGGTGACCAATGATATTGCAAAAAAAAATTCTCATTGGAGAGGAAGCCACAAACAGGCCGTGAGCATTTATGATCAACAGCATGCCAAGACCATACATCAAAATCTTTGACGGACATTGCTTATGAAGCGGAATGAAGATAAATAGCTCAATTAATGGGGAGTTATTGGTCGCCGGCACCAAAAAATAATCCATTTTGCTGCCTGCAGGCATTTTTTTCTTCCTCCCTGTCATTTCACAAACATCTCATCCTACTCCAGTCTGATCATTCAGGCTCATCATGTAAAGCCGGTTCCACCAGATGTTTCCTCCTCACCTTGGTGAATTGTCTTTTAGGGTTTGTTTGAACGAACCCAAGTAAGATGTATTTAGGTTGTAATTGAAGTGAGAACATCTGCCTGCCATCGCTCGTTGAAGACCAACATGCTGTAGAACATCAGTGGGAGCAGAAGTAAGGCAGAGAAGTGGTTCATCACGAATACTTTTTTACAGAATGTTGTGGCATCATTAACAGGGACCTGTGGTTTTTGGCTGTGGTCATGAACACGTTGCACATTATAACAATAATACTGATACTAGGTATATTGTTCTCCTAAAATATCTATAGAAATAAAGAAGAACAATCTCAAGAATATTAATATTGTTTATTACATTTACATTTACAGCATTTATCAGACGCCCTTATCCAGAGCAACTTACAATCAGTTACAGGGACAGTCTCCCTGGAGCAACTTAGGGTTAAGTGCTCAGGGACACAATGGTAGTAAGTGGAGTTTGAACCCGAGTGTGTTACCCACTAGGCTACTACCACCTTTTATTAGATATCAAAGGTAGGCAATGAAGTTAAATGAAAAAAATATTTAAAAACACCCATGTCTTCATTGGCACATTGACCACCATATGAATTTATTAAGTTAAGGGAAAGGCTAAAGACTGAACTTGAAGGACTACTTAGGGTGGTAGTAGCCTAGTGGGTAAGACACTTGCCTGTGAACCAGAAGACCCGGGTTCAAATCCCACTTACTGTGTCCCTGAGCAAGACACTTAACCTTACGTTGCTCCAGGGAGACTGTCCCTGTCACTACTGATTGTAAGTCGCTCTGGATAAGGGCGTCTGATAAATGCTGTAAATGTAATGTAAATGTACTTATTCTACATTTATGGCATTTATCAGACGCCCTTATCCAGAGCAACTTACAATCAGTAGTGACAGGGACATTCCCCTCTTGGATCAACTCAGGGTTAAGTGTCGTGCTCAGGGACACAATGGTAGTAAGTGGGATTTGAACCTGTATCTTCTGATTCATAGGCGAGTGTGTTACCCACTAGGCTACTACCACCTATTTATTTATGCTCTTCCTGCTCAGTTCTAAGTAAAACAGTCCCAACTCATCACAGAATCAAACAAGTTAACAAATTATTTATTAATAACAGAAAGACATTCATCCATAAACACAAACTCCATAAACACGTGGGTGGTATTAGCCTAGTGGGTAACACACTTGCCTATGAAACAGAAGACCCAGGTTCAAACTGTCATTGTGTCCCTGAGCCAGACACTTAACCCTAAATTTCTCCAGGGGGGGACTGTCCCTGTAACTACGGATTGTAAGTCGCTCTCGATAAGGGCATCTGATAAATGCTTTAAAAATGTAAATGTAAATAGCTACTTGTAGGCCAGCCCTATCACAAACTATTTAATTCTCCACTTATAAGGATTGCCTAATGAATGTTTTATTTAGCATGCACAAGTCAACTCTTAATCAACTTAAGATACCAGGGTTTCGCACCTAGTTCAGTCCTAGTTTCCCCACCCTGGTTCTGGAGGAACGTCTGCCAAAATCCAGCCCTACCTTAATGGCCTTATAATGAGTGTGGCAAGTTGTGAAGAAATGAAAGCTTACTGGCAAGCGTTCCATTACCAGGGTTAGGGAAAACAGACCTCGGTAACCCAAAAAGTCACACATTTGAACCCTTCAACAGGTCATTGGCTACCATACATTTATTTATGCCATTTACATTTATGCCATTTAGCATATGCCATTATCCAGAGTGACTTACAATCAGTAGTTGCAGAGACTGTTCCAGGGACACAATGGTAGTACTGACTTTGTGGCTCATTTGGGGATAAACACTGCAAGCGTCATGCTCATGTCTGCGTCTGGTTCATAGGTGAGTGTGGTACCCACTAGCCTGCTACCACCCAGTCCAAATTCCCTGAAAACACACTGAATCCTGCTTCTCTGCTGGGTTCTTGAGATTGAATTTGGAATTTTTGAAAGAAAGAAGACCCGGAAAATAAGTGAAAATCATTCACCAGCCGCAGAGATGAGCATGACGTTTGCTGCGCAGCGACTTATTCCAGACCAACGCCGCGGCGCCTCTGCACTCCCGAGCAGATATTATACAAATCTATTCAGCCCGGCTCTTGGTAATCCGCACTGCCCCGCCGGGAGAAAGCGCGCCGCTCAACACGGAAAAATCAAACCGCTGATTAGCACATGAAACAGCTCCCGTTTGTGTGAAATTAGGTGGAATGGATTTTAGAGGAGCAGTGAACCCGTGCAGGGCGAAGCTACAAAATGCAAGCAAAAGGTGAGGTGATGGCGCCCCATAAAATTCTCTTTGCGATAAAGACCGAGCCAGTCGAGGGATATGTGTAACCTGGTACTATCATGCATTTGCCCGCTCAGATCTCCGACACATTGGAGAAGTGACAACTATAGTTAAGTGTTGAAAAAAAAACAAATGTTGAGTTTGCTGAGGAAGAACATGCTTCAAGTTATTTAGTTATCCAAGTCGCATGATTTAACATTGTCACGAAATAAAAGCAATGAAGAGGCAGGAGGGTACACATCCTGTTGAACCATTGCACAATGAATAAATATTTCAAGGGGGCAATATTTTTGCACCTCCCAGTCATAATGTGCTAGTGAGATTAATTCAGCTTCAGAACCTTTTTATTATTTGTCGGATATTATTAGGCTACTACCACAAGGGTGGTAGTAGCCTAGTGGGTAACACACTCGCCTATGAACCAGAAGACCCGGGTTCGAATCCCACTTACTACCATTGTGTCCCTGAGAAAGACACTTAACCCTAAATTGCTCCAGGGAGACTGTCCCTGTAATACTGATTGTAAGTCGCTCTGGATAAGGGCGTCTGATAAATGCTGTAAATGTAAATGTAAATGGATACACCTGCACTAGGGGGAATGCAAAGTATATGGCCGCAGCATTTGAAAATCAAACAGAGACGCTGCTGCCGAGCTGTGGTCTCTGGGCAAAGTGCAAGTGTGTCTGAGTAATAAGAAAATGGCTAGTATGAAAGATTAACGTATGCTAGTCGAGCCTAAATACAGTCAGTGATCGCAGTCGCAGCTCTTCTTTGTTCCAGTTTCAGTGTTGAAGTGAAAGCAATCCCAATAATGACCTTGAGTGAGAAATAATCTAGTCAAAATACTACTCAAGTACCCAATTGCATCATTTGTTTATATAATTTCCTTTTCAGAATTGTATTTCCAGAAAAGAAAGCAGACAGCTTTCAGAGGGTGAATCCATCTGGAAACAGGCAGTAAAAAGAGTGCCACGTATTGGCATGAGTCAGGTGGGTGCTGGAGTGAAAAAGCAGTAGAAAAGCAGCACTGAAGAAAAGCCGCACTGAACCTTTGCAGTGAACAGACTGAAGAATCTGATTGTGATATGAAGGAACGTAGAAATCGCACATTTGCATCTCATCTACATGGAGAAGTAATTAAAAATGTTTTTAATGAAAAGTTACACTGCTATTCGCAGTACTGTAGTACTGTATTGTATTTGGTGGTTGGTGTTTTTTTTCTCCACTCTTGTTTACAGGATTTTTGCTTTCTTCTGAGCTCAGCAAAGCTGCCATCCCCTCTGTCAGTAAACGGACGAGTGCTGCTTTCAGTTGAACACAAACAATAGAAGCAACTAGATAAAAGTAAACTTCATATTATGAAATTCAAGGTGGCTGAAACAAGCTTTTTTGAAGTGCAAATATACAACACAACAGAACAATCAGTCCAACTGCTTTATTGCTTATATCTGCACAGCCTCACTATATGTTAAAGTGTAACATAACAGTTAATTACCTTTCATGGAGTGGGTAAATATTCCTGACTCACAATAAAAGTGATTCATGGATTAAGATTAAAAATGAGTGGAGGTAAATGAAAGTGCAACAATTGTTTTATGGTAAATCATATGGTAAAGGACAATCTTGAACTTGAACTTTGCACACACACCCTGTGTAGTACACACAAAACAAGAATTTGTGGGAAGGGGTGACCTCATCGGAAAAGAAAATTATAGTGTGGCATCAAGCAAACTTACTAAAGCCATCACAACCCTGTCTACTGAGCCATTTAAAATTTTGGGGTTAAATACTGCCTAAAGAAATCACTGGGGAAGCAGAACACAATGACATACAAACTAGCCATAGGTGCACCAGTAGGCTTAATGGCTAATAAGGTTAGTCAGAGCACCTGGGAAGACAAAGCAGGTTCAGTGCAAAATGACACAGAACATTACAAACATGTACAACACAACACATCACAAAAAAAAAAAAAAAGGGACAAACTTAAATAAAAACAAGAAGCATTGCCTTTGTTCACTGTATTTTTGTTTCACATCACAAACCAGTCTTGGGAGAGCTGTATGCTGTATGCGAAAACCTGCATTTGCATCCTTTCTGGTTCATGCCACTTGACACAACTAATTGTAAGTGGCTCTTTAATGTTTAATCAGTAAATTATTTTTGTACATTTTTGCAAGAAGGTCATGCATTACATACATTGCCTGTGAGAACACTGTATGACATACTGTATGACAGACATGAACGACATCCATTCCAAGAACATCGCAACAAACTTAGGATGAGCAGCCACCAACAGTGCATCATAATCAGAATAGACAACATTGAAGATCGATTCCTGCAGTCCCCAACCTGGATCTTCATGTCAGTACAATGGAAATAAAAGAATAATAAGTTGGCAGATTTTCAGCCAACTAAATAAAAAGACAAAAAAGAGGTCTTCAGAAATCTCTCCTACTTATTCCCGTCTGGAAGGGCTAGAAATAGAAGCGTCAGATTCAGCAGCTTGCAGTGACTCACCAATTCACAGTACAGTTGCTACATCTGAAATCCACTCTTCAGCGTTTCATCTGTTAACAAATCCTGTTTATCCCCAAATGCAAATTCAATACTCCCAAAAAACATTCGAATTACAATGAGAAGAGGAGAAAGGCAGCCATGCCTGGGAAATACAGTAAAAATGCACACTTTGCCGATATATGAAGATAGATACCCTCTTTACACTAGTGCCCCTCACTGGCTGGTGGTTATGAATGCACCGATTTAATTTAATTTTTGTTCTAAGGCCGTATATCACCTCAGTGTTTAATATAATTTTGCTTAAATCCCAACCCCCCACGACAGGGCCCCTTTCAGCATATGAGACCCGAGAGTTAAACTGTTTAGGGAACAGTAAATTTCGCTCTAAAGCATGGGACAAAAATTACCTGGTCCCCCAAAGGGTCGGCTCTTAAATAAGGACACTTCATAGAGTCTTTAAAGGAGACTTAATCACTTCCGCAATATCACCAGCACCGCTGGCGAGGAAAGAAATGCTGTCTTGCCTATTGAGCTTGGATTCCTACTGAAGATGCAAAAGAATATGAAATCTACACTGTGAATCCATGAATCTGTGGAATAAAGTAGAGGTGCTGGGAAACGCTTTGCAACCTTCCAAGATTGGTATTATGCCCAATGTGCCCAAGTCTTGCTGCAGACCTTCTGTACCCACTTTGTGGCCTGGGTCCACTCCTTTACCCAAGGTTACTTCAAGCAGCACAGTGTCACAAAAGCACACATCACTTCAAGCTGCTTCTGTGACCATCCGATGTATTTCAATAGCGACACAACCCTCACAACTCAATCCATTTGAATGCCTTGACATGAGGTTGGAGTCAGCATGAAGCGAAATAGATAAACCTAGGTATAGGAATATTTCACAAAAAGGGCAATGGGGTAAATAATATTAATAATAAAAACTTAGCTGCCCATCATGCTAGCAACAATGATTAACCTTTCAGCACATCTCCCACATCAATCAGGATCTTGCAGAGAGCTATAACTGAGGACTGACAGTCACCTGATAAATTTCACAATAACACTTGGTCACTAATTTTGACCTTGATTACATTTACATTTACATGTACAGCATTTATCAGACGGCCCTCCAGAGCAATTTACAATCAGTAGTTACAGTGACAGTCCCCCTGGAGACATTTAGGTAGTAAGTGGGATTTGAATGTGGTTTCTTCTGGTTCATAGGCAAGTGTTAACTACTATACCACAACCACCCTGGGTGTGCTTGGAAGAGGAATTTTATTATATCATAAATTGACTTTTTTTTTTCATTATAGATGCCAATGACCTTATTTCCTACCTACCAGGAAGCAAATAACTGGTGGAAACCATACAAATTCCAATTGTGTTAAAGCTACACTATACAAATATTACACGCCAACTGAGATTGAAAATATTCATAATGTTGGTGGTGATTTAGTTTGAAGAGCTTCAGCACAAGGACTTTGTCAACACAGAGGGTTCATTGGTTAATGTGGGAACCATTCATCAACCACAGAATGTCCCATTGCTGACAGCTCACCATGAAATTGTAATTGCCATGAGACCTGACCTTCCTGAATGGTTTCACTCACATGTCAGTTGAGGACATATTTATTGCACTATGGCACTATCAAGTGAACATCGAAATGGCCACAATCACTGGATCAACTCAATTGCCCCGGTTGAAGACCGGTCTTTTAGAGGTTAAGATGATAGTCATGACATTGGAAGGCTTGTGTGACCAAACTGAATGCTACACAATCATGAAAGTGCACACTTTGTTTGCCAAAAGCAAGCCCCGTAACACAAGCTGCCATATCATCCTCTTTGGGTGTGCTGCTGCATTTTCTCCCTTCAGAGCATACTGCTTAAAGCTGGGCTTGATTAACTCCTCAGATCAATAGCACAATAGCTGTGGAATGAGGCAGACACATAAAATATTCAACCTGCACTGAGCTCCTGCTGCAACTGATTGCTTTTGGCTTGTGAGCAGGTCTCTGGAAATATTTATCGAAAGCCACGACATAGCTTTTAATTTTGAAAACTGTGAAAACTGGCACTTTCTGAGCTCTTGGTAGTGTCTGTCACAACAGAGCGCCCACCTGTAATAAGATGGTCAGAGAAGAGGAATAGGCTTTGATTTGTTTCTCCCTTTTATGCTGAGCGAGGGATCATGAGTTCTGCCGTTCTTCCATCTGGAAACATCAGCCAGTCAATGGCAATCATGGCTCAATCATCGACCACATTCGGGGGCTTTAGAAAACCATGATGCCACTGGAGCCACTCAATAAGATAATGAGTTTCTGTTTTGTTTCGAGATCTAACCAACACCCAAAGAAGAGAAGAGAGACTAGTGAGAAAGGTAAGAAATAAGAAGAATACAATCCCAAATGGAGATAAAATGTTCCATGAGCAAAGGGGGGAATTGAGTGAATATTAAATTAGCTTGGCCTATCGATCCTAGGGCTGCAGCAGAAATGGCCGCATTGCATATCAGAGAGATTCAATTACGGCCACATAATCAGCTGTAATTCCCAGGGCCTTAAGCAGGAGAGACGAGACCGTGACCTGGCCTCGCTCGCCCATTACACTCCTCCTCCAATCGTTTACTGTCATCTTCCCATTTCTTTCCACCCTTCTACCTTTTGTCCTGTCCTCTGCTGGGCCAGAGTGTTAGCATTTCCTCCAACCATTCAACCCCACTCTACATCCAGCAATATTTTCCGAACAGATCAGTAATACTCCTGGGAGTAGGCATATAGAGAATTCTCAGGGTTCCCTAAAAGATTTGTCACCTGGGTATCATCATTATCATTATTATACGTTGTTATGATGACACACGAGTGCATGACTGGGAAGGTTGTGCTGTGATTAACGGGAAGTGGGATTTCCACTCTGACTGCTGGAGAATTTCAATAGATCCTCAGTGTGGGGCAAGAGCGAGCAAGGTGGTGTGATAGGGTGGATTACACAGATATCGCTACAACAGGAAAAAAGGGAAATAACCGTCCGAGGACGAAGATGAAAGCGAGTGCACTTGTATGAGAGTGATGGACAATCTTATGGCTTAACGTTCATGTCAAAGGCATCTTTTTATTCCCCTGACTCCAGGAAAAATCGACACAGTGCTTCAACGCTAGAATGGTAACCGTTAAGGAGAGGATTATAAGAACAGCCTAATGGGAAGAATCTAACTGAGATTAGGCTCCTGACACATTTTCACACAAAGATGGACAAATAAGAGCACATGCAAAGTCATTGAGTATTCTAAAGTGCGACATATTCTCACATTACTAAAGAATGAAGAAAATACATAGTCTAATGTGCATATATCAACAGTGATCTCAGACTTATGAATAAGAATAAGCTCTAGTATCATGTATTTGTTTATGCAAATGTGCCCAGATCTTGCACATGGCAACTAAATATCATCAATGTACAATATGGTCTAAAATGTATATACTTACATTTACTCATCATAACTCGAATTATTAACAATATTTGCCTGGATTATCCATGAATAAGAATAAAAAAAGCATTAAGGGTTATCATAAAAAAAGATTTTAGAAGATAGCACCAGCTTCCTGTTTTTCAATGCCTTCTCTTGGAATTGCAAAATTGCAGTTTAGAAACGAACTCTAGCAGAATCTCCAATTCAACTTCAGCACTGGAAACCCGGAAGGCAAATAAACACATCAACCTCCCATTTCCCAGCACCCAATTTCTCAGCATCAAGCCATTCCTTTGACTGCCTCCTTTCCATTTTAATCCAATTTCCTCTCATTATTTATTCATTAGCCATATTTATCTAACCGGCACTTTTCCAGGGACCGATCGATGGTCTATTTACTTTTGGGATACTGTGGAATATTATGGGAATTGGTGCTTTTACAGGTCACGTGTACCCTGTGATTACCTGTGCTTGAAAACCTTACCCAATTATCCCATTGATCAAGAATGAAATCATTCAGCATTCATAGAGAGTTGGAGTCCAGCAATAGCCTGCAGGACCAGAGAGCTAGCAGGTTTCGGTTTCATCACCAGAATGGTGCCAGGTTATCTCCAATTCTTACCAAAACCCCATTTTTATCCCACAATCCCTTGATCTGTTTCTTACTTATTTCCCGTTTTTTTTTTTTTTTTTTTCAAATAAGTGTTCCGGGATTCAATTACGGCAATATAATCACTTTTCATCCCCAAGGCTTGCTATGTCCTCCGGTCTTCACCCACAGAGAGAGATAGAGAGAGCAAGAGAGAGAGCGAGAGAGAGAGAGAGAGGAGAAAAAGTCTAATTACTCACTGACCTTGAGTCCTTTCCATTCTTTGTCTCATTCTGCATTGGATGGCAAGACAAGAATAAGCTTTGACTAATTTTCATAAGAAAACATTTTTATATAAATAAGGGGAAATATGTGCATCAAAATTAAAAATATAAAAAATATAATATATAAAATATAAAAAAATATATATATATTCTACCCAGCATAATTAGAAGAGAATAGACTTTAACCCCATTTAATGACTGCTGTACATTTATACAACAGTTTACACTATCCATCGTTTGCATGGAAAAGAAAATAGCTATTTTAGAAAAAGCGGAGTAATAGTGCATAGAAGTATGTATGATGATATTCTCAAAAGTTTAAATCTGTTCATGTTTCATCATCATCATCATGTTGAATGGGCATATTGTTTACTGTTATTTGACAGTGGACAAGTTCCTGAGGTTACTATAAGACACATCATGTCTGTGATGTCTGCTGATGATGCCATAAAAAGTTTTATTAAGAAGACAGAACCTGGTGGTAGTAGCCTAGTGGGTGCCACACTCACCCTATGAACCAGAAGACCACAAAGTCACAGATTCAAAACCCTCTTACTACCGTTGTATCCCTGAGCAAGACTGTTCCTGTCACTACGTTTTGTAAGTCACTCTGGATAGGGAAGTCTCCTAAATTCTTACAATTTAAATGTGAAAGAGGGAGGGGACCAGAGCTTGTACTCAGCATTGCCACATTTGGGCAGTTCAAAAATGTCTTATCAATAAAAGATATTGAGCTGTATCAGCGGTAGTTATAGCATATTTTTGACTATTTCGTACTAACACAATCCAACTAGCAAATGGTCTTCTTTTTTTATCCATTAATATAAATCCTGAGGATGTACTTGACTTTACTCAAGTAAACAAGGCCTACATGGGATTTGAAAATGGGCCCATTTGAGTGATGTGGCAACCATTGAATGTCAATGAAATCCACTGACTTGTACTAACCACAAACAATCTTGGTGGGTCCCTCTAATCTGAATATTATACGTTATTATTATAGAGTCACGAATCATCTTCACACTAACATTTGATTCACTTCTGCTTCAAGAATAACACTCTTCCTAGTGTAAGACACAGTGTGCTCTGTACTACCAGAATTGACACCATGAATGCAGTTGCCAGGCAACCTGTCTAAACTATATTGCCCAAATGGAAGTATCTGTTGGAGGTACATGCAGAAGTCCACAGAATATCCAGAAAAGACAACATTGCATTGCTGTATTAATGGAGACATATTTCGAAATAATATGTAATGTAAAGAACACAAAGGAAAATCTAAAATGAATTTTATTTTATATATTACAGTCCTAAATTCTACATACAAATATATTGAAGGCAAGATAAATACATCTATGTACAAATAATCAGTATTGTGTCATGCACAATTATTTTTAAAACTGTTACAAATAGCATCAGTAGCAATTGAAAGATGGGTGAGGTGTCAAATTATCAATAAACCAGTTCACACTCATAAATCTGCCCAGTTGAACACAAAAAACCTTGTGCAATACAATCACCATCCAAGTGATTAAATGGAGAGAGAAGGAATAAACAGTCACTGCATTTCACCTTGGGAAGGACATTCATCTGAGATCTGAGTTTTTTTCGTTGTCTCTGGTTTCCTAAATATCCCCCAGGAATAAATAAAAGTACATCATTGGATTGGCCTCAAGAGCAGTGACAGCAGTTATGTAGAATTCGCATTCACATGTCATGCCTGTATGAATAGCTCAACAATTTAGTTCTTGAAACAGTCTTGATGTACTGTACTTTACTGTAGTGTACTTTACTTTTTTTTAGAAAATGCATATTCTTCAATCACGCACCTGTCAGCCAAAAAATAAATAAATTATGACACCAGAGTGGTATCAGAGCCCAGTTTCTGTTTGCTTGTATGTGTATTTATATGTACAAACAGAAATCCTGCACAAACCCCCCACACACATATACACACTAGCATATAATGAACTCATCCATCAGCCATGTCACTCTAGCCATGTCACATAATTTAAACAATTATGCCCTCATAGGTTTTGGTGTCAGACAGAGGTCAAACTAAAATGTTCACGATGTTTTTTACAAATTAACATTTTGACTCATATTTCTGAAATATTCAACCTCACACTACAAGAATTAAACCAAGAATTATGAACATAATCAATGTAATATCAAGGTGGTCGGCTGCTGCTGGATGTTGCTTAGAAACAGCGGAATCAGAGGTGAACCATTTCATAAATCTTAGGTCTTACAATCCTTATTGTCTGAACAAACATAAATTAATTAATACAATACACTCAATATTGTGCTGTCCTGCAGTGATCTATTGAAGACAACCTTTGGCCTTGAGTCCGAGACCATTTATTTTTTTCAACCCCTTGAACTACTTTCATATGGAAGAAGCCAGAGCATAAAAATAAACTCAAAAGCACATTAGTGCTCTCCGGGTGCCAGGAGATGTTAGACCCCGGAGGAAAGTGGCTGTCACAGTCACAATTCACAATATAAGGGAAAGAGAAATGAAAAAAAAGATAAAAATTACACTTTCGACAATAGGCCTCCATTCCCTGGGTATCATGTAAATCCAATGGCAGAGTGAGGAGGAAAGCAGCTCTTTTCCCAGCATGGCCTGGAGTGCCGCCAGTCCCTTTCTTCATAAACAAGCAAGAAGAGGAGGCAGTTTGGGAAACTTTGCAGGAAGTAGAAAGGTGAAAAGGTGACCAATAGCAACGTGGCCAGAATGTCACCCCCACGGATCTTCCTCATATCCCAGGAAACACATAAATAAAGATGAGACACAGTCAAGGCGTCTGGATGCTTTTTTTCACAATCTGGAGGCCACAAGGTTTGTTTCTGGGTTTCTTTTTTTTTTTGCTTTTTTCAAAAAAAAAAAAGTGAAAGGTGTTTGAAAGCATCATGAATAGGATCGAGATCTGAGGAGCACGCCGGAGATTAGAGAACATGAAGTCCAGATCTGCCGCCCCTTTGCTCTGTCTCCACAGAGGCCCTTCTGTGATCAGGAGCGAGATGGATGGGCTGAGGCTTGTCGGAAGAGAAAACTCAAATTCAGGGTCATTCTTCAAAGTGTTCACTATCCAGGTAAGATTTTTATAAATGGAGGCCTGTCTCAGGAATCAAGGCTGTAGCTTCGTGTTGAGAACGAATAATTTTAAACACAATCAGGTTTAATTAGTTGAGCGTTCTCCACACCCTTAATTAGTTGAGCGTTCACCACACCCTTACCTACGCGGTAGGTAAGGGTGTGGTGAAGTGCCAGATCATGATTTTTTTCAAATGATATTTCTAAAATTTACATTTCTCACTTCATTTGATCTGCTTCAATTCTAATTTGCCTCACCTTGATATATGGCTTTAAATGCATTGCAGGTCAATGCACAATTGGATTCAAATGAGATTTGTCCAGTGGATTCTGAAAGAAAAAAAAAAACCTGGAGTACGGAACTATTTCCACAATTTTGACAGAATAAGATTGTGGAGCCGTCTTTTTATAGCAAAATCCATCTTGTGCTCTCCCATAAAACGTCCCAATGATCATGTTTGTGAATGCATGTGGTGAAAGCATTCACATAGCATTCATAACATTCATAATCCTGGATCATCTACAACTCAAAAATTCTGCATTTTTGTAACCCACCCCCCAGTCTCTCTTTTTTGCTGTCCTGACCTTCCTGACAGGGGTCAGCATCAGCACTTCTGAGGCCCGGGGTGGGTAAACACATCATGCAGCGTTCAGCAATGAAATCAAGGGACATCATGGTCAGTGAGAGATGACAGCAGGCACAGAGACAGGCTTACAGAATATTACACCAGCCATGACCCGGCAGCTTTAGGGCAAAAATGCCCTTTCACCGGTCTGCAGATATGCAATTCAAATGCAACTTAGGAGCTTTTTGTAAAAGATAAACACAGACCCTGCATGGATTTACATACTTATGAGCATATTTTCTTTGTCATTTTCTAATTAATAGCATTGCATCTCATAGGAAAACACTCAACCAAATAATATGCAACATCATGTTATTTATTTATTTAGTATTCTATATACTGTACCTCAACATCCTGTTGTTTTCTCATTACCTCAAAAATGATGGCTGGTGCAGCCAAGCAGAAATTGGCATTAGGGATCATAATTAATTATGGCTGTGTATACAAGGCCATAAACATCCTGCAAGGAATGGGACAATGTATGGCCAAATGCACGGCGCTGCGAACGAGTCCTCTTTACAGCAATTACTTCGGGGGACATCTGTTCTCGTCAGGACCATTGGTAATCGAGATGCTTAACGCGACGGTGAACAATTTCAGTATGCCTCGAAAAGCCCAATTGAGTATTTCTAAGGCCCCTAAATTCGCACCAATGGAAATTCAGGGGCGGCCACATGGCCTGACTCCGCCCTGATTTATGGTGGGAATCACAGGCTGCTCGGCGCGTTTCACAACTGATCGATCTCCTCCCTATATCTTCATACACCAGGCGGCCGTATACTAATAGGCTGGCATAAAGTTTCTTTTGTGGCTCTAATAAAACCTTCAGCTCGTTGCTGCTCAGTACCTTAATGCCGCCTCGTTCCCCAAACGCACCTCCTTGTCTTTTATGGGTGGGGGCAGGAAAGGGGGGTGTTTGGAGGGGGGGTGCCTGTGAAATTGAACCTTCGTATTTATTCTCCTGGTTCTCGAGTCAACAGTTCTGCGGAAATGCCCAAAGGCTTTCAGAGTTCAAAGACAGCCACTGAATGTGACGCCGCTTTCACTGAGCACTTCGTTTGTTTCTGCTGAAGAGAGTTTTATGGCCCTTCAATCTCCTAAATCCTTAAATGGAGGTGCTAAAGAAAAAGAACTGGGTTCTTCTGAAGAATGGATATCCCTTTGTCAAGCGCCATTAAGAATGGACAGCCTTTTTGTCTTACATTAATCGTCTTAGACCTATGTGAAGGGTGAAAATGAGCGTTTTTCCAGAATAACAACAGGAGCCAACAAGAACAAGCAGCAGCTGCAACAGCTGCAAGAGACTCTTGGTTTGTGATTCTTTCAAAGGTTCAAAGGACATGGAGGCCGCAATTGTTCCTGTGTGCCATTCAGAACTTATGCTGCATGCAGTTAGGAATAAAGTCACACTGAAGACCTTCAGTGTGGCCTAGCGGTTAAGGAAGCAGCCCCGTAATCAGGAGGTTGCCGGTTCGAATCCCGATCCACCAAGGTACCACTGAGGTGCCACTGAGCAAAGCACCGTCCCCACACACTGCTCCCTGGGCGCCTGTCATGGTGTGCTGCTGTGTATCACATGTGACAATCACTTCACTTTATTTGTTCAACAACAATTTTAATAAAATATGAAGCTGCTTACATTTCAGCTTGGGGGTAGTAGGTGGTAGTACTAGCACCATGGGTGGTAGTAGCCTAGTGTTAACACACTTGCTATGAACCAGAAGACCCAGGTTCAAATTCCACTTACTACCATTGTGTCCCTGAGCAAGACACATAACCCTAAGTTGCTCATAATGTCATAGGTAGATGAGCCCATTCCAATTTGCAGCTGGGAATTCTAGAAAATCTGACTGGACCATAATTTGGGTAAAGTTTCATGGCATGTTGTGAAATCTTGTCCTTCCGTGTTTTAATGCACCCAAAACAGTTGTGGCTCAATGCCGGTAATGACAAGGTGTGACTGTACCAGTGAAAGCAGCACTTTCAGCTTCAGAACCTGCTAAAGATACTGTGGTCAGGCGGTTCTGCGGTGGAACCACAGACAGGCGTAATGATATAATTACAGCTGTAACAGGGCCGCAGTGTAAACTCTGGGAAGACCCATGATTATTAGCCGGGTCTTCTGACAGTACTAATGCAACACCATGCCAGTGGTTATTATCGTACACACTGCATAGAGGCAGATCCTGGACTAAGCTGACTTTAGATTTTATGTGTGCTTGTGTGAGTATGAAAGTGAAGTGATTGTCATTGTGAAGCATACACAGTGACCCCAACGAAATGTGTCCTCTGCTTTTAATCACCCCCCCCTTGGTGAGCAGAGGGCAGCCATGACAGGTGCCCGGGGAGCAGTGTGTGGGGATGGTGCTTTGCTCAGTGGCACCTCAGTGGCACCTCGAATCGGCAACCTTCTGATTAAGGGGGGCCGCTTCCTTAACTGCTAGGCCACCACTGCCCCTAGTATGTCAATGTATGTATAAGTATAACATATAATACAGGCATAAGGTTTATTTTTCAAATTGTGTCACTTTGGAGATTTTGTAAACACTGATTTTCTTAGATTTTTGACTCAGCTAATGTACAAAGAAATTTGTATTCAATGTATTTGGAGATTCAAATGTATTTTTTTCTTGTTTACAACATAACCTCACGTGTTATTTCATTGAATTGTGTCTACAATTTTGTTCTATAGCGTAAAAAATGTAAGACCCATCAATGAGTATATTTGTCTGAGTTGTTGACTGGTGGTGTAACTAATATGCAATCTTCTAAAAATGTATATTATACATCTTATGGTGTAAAAATTTTATGTGTAAACAATGCTATGTTTGTCAATGTACCTGAACCTCTTTGACAGACTATCTCATCCACATACAGCAGGCGCATGCCCTGGATCAGAGCTGAATGTCATGAATGACATTTTCCATTAGAGCAGAGTGACTGGTTGTGGAAGGGAGATTCCTGCGATACGAAATCCAGCGCTCTGTTCAGTGTTGTACAAACCTGAGAGATAAAAGCCCCTCTAAAAAAAACAAACTGTCTGGAACATTCACTGTTGAATCTACTGCTACAGCTCGGTGGGTTTAGGAGAAGAAAAATTGGAAGTAATCAGGTGTCTGTGTGTTTGTGTGTGTGACGGTCAGAGGCTCAAAAGCCTGAGGCGTCCGTGCCTTTGTTGTCCAACAGTGTAATGAGAGGCTTTTAGGAATGAGGGGACAGGTCCAGAGCTGGAGGTGAGAAAAGGCGCAAGAGCTCGAGAGGGGAGAGGAGTGGAGGAGGAGACAGACAGAGCCGGAGTCTGGAGCTTGTCACGACACATCAGGATCAAGCTATTTTCCCCCACCCCGCCCATGAGAGATCTGATGGTGCGAAATCGGCTGTCTGGTGGCCTTGTGCATCTCTTCCCTTGCCAGCCCACCAGCCTCTCCATGGCATCCTTTGCACAAACACAAAAACACACATGCATATTCAAAAGCAAAATGCTTCCTCTTCTGAAACAGGGAAGTCAATCAGAGTGAATATATCCTGCTTGACTAAACAACTAAGCAAAACGATATTATAATAGTTATTTTCAGCTAGGGCTACCTTAGCTACCTCTCTCACATGTGTGAAACCACACCTACTTACAACACGAGGCATTAGTTTTGGGCGAGAGCACATGGCAGGGTTTCCTAGGATCTTTGAAGTCCTAAATTCAAGTTTCCAAAAAATAAAAATGACTTGCTATATAATCACTCGCATCATACAAATACCTTGTGTTTCACTGACCTTATGGGTGTGACAAAAGAGAAGAATTGCCCAGATATTGTTTTATCTGGTATACGGTTATGCTATATGTCGGTGAATCTGTAATAAGTATATTATAATGTACTATACTAATATAACCATTCTCTGCTAATTTCCTATGGGGGCAGTGGTGGCCTAGAGGTTAAAGAAGCCGCCCCGTAATCAGAAGGTTGCCAGTTCGAATCCTTAATCACCAACGTGCCGTTGAGCAAAGCATCGTCCCCACACACCGCTCCCCATGCGCCTGTCATGGCTGCCCACTGGTTAAATGCAGTGGACACATTTTGTTGTGTCACTGTGTGCTGTGCTGCAGTGTTTCAAAAATTGCAATCACTTCACTTTCACTATTATAAACAACTTCTTGCGGCAGTGCCTTTGCTATTGACGCGTTACCCTTTCAAAAACAGTTACGTTTAAGTTTACTTCTCAAATTAGATACGACAGTACATACCATCTAACCTGTTTAAATTTATATGGGAATATGAATTTTAGCATATCGCACAGCTCTATCTTAAATGCACAGGATCATATTACTCAATCTAATTTTCAACTAAACATATATATTAACTATGTGTCCACAAGTAAATAAATAGCTCAAAAACATTTCATTTGATCTCAGAAGCAGAAATATGTCTCTATTTTGTGCAAATATGTCAAATATTACAGAGACTCCACATCGAATCAGTATCAGCATATTAAAATCAAATGTTAATATTGCAGTGGATTAAATATCCAGGATTACAGGTTGGGTCCACTGTGGTCTGATGCTTCACTTCTGAAGATGCAGTCGTCAGTCTGAACAGTCCTGACAGAACAGACTTTGGGTGGCGGGAGCGAGCCTTTGGCAACCCGTTTGATCTTTTGAGTAAAAGTAAGTAAAATCCAGGTGAAATCCATGGCTTATTTTGAGTTTCAGTTTCTGCTATTTATGTGATTTTCATTCATATGATAAATACTTATTTTTCATTTAATCCCTTCATAAGTTTTCATTTGATTTTATTTTCTTAGTTTTTTCAAATCTTGATATCAGTTTTAAAAGCTAGTAAGTTGCCATAGCTGCTTTAATTTTCCGTATATCATGTTAGATGTCCAAAACCAAGATATAAGCAAATCAATCAGCAATGATAAATATTATTCACTAAAAGACTTCAAATGTTTGCAAATTTTTCCATGATTCTGCCATTGCTGCAAAAATCTGTGACGTTTCATGGCAAAGTAGCCCCATTGAATCCGTTCCCATTTCTCGGACGATTAGAGCCACTTGCACAAACAGCACATCTCACCCTGTTGCCTGCGGTAATTGAATGTGTCATTACACGAGCATACATATGTCCTCATACATTCTGCAGCACAATTGAGGCCCTGCATGCTTGATTTGCTAGGCCGCAATAACGCTGGTGTGGCATTGCGAGATATGATCTGATGATAGACGACGCGGCCTGCACTCCGACATACTTTCCATTAATCAAAGCACAATAAAAGTCTCACTTTGAACTCCCGACACAAAAAGGACCAGAGGGGAAATCAAGAGCTCCTCCATGCACAATAAACCACCAGTGCCTCCTTGAAATACCATAAAAAAAAAGGAAAAATAATGGCTCAATTACACCTCAAGTTTCTACAGCAGGAAATAGTCACCCAAAGCGAGGGCAGAAAACATTGTCGCGCTTCCACCGGCTCCAGTCGGGCTGATTTCGGTTTCATTAGTCAGTGACAAACATTCTAATTGCAGCACTCAGAAAACAGAAAAACAGGTAGTCATCTCGACACACGGGTGAGAAAAAGGAGCACAGCCGTGTTCGTGTCTGTGTACCCACGGCGATGCGACGCATCTCCGCGGCAACAAAAAAAGAACCCACTTAAACCACCCAAATCTGCACCCTTTTCCTCCCCGTGCAAAGCTGTCGAATGCCTCTGACTTCTCTTAGCATTAAAAGTAGCAGAGATCTCCAATCAGTGGCAGCTCATTTAAAGCAGGCCCAACATGGCTGGGGCCTTCGCTCTTTAGCAGCAGAGCGAGCCTTGGACTCAAACCGTGGATTCAGCGGCAGGGATGAAAATGAACGGCGCCGTGACTCTAATTCAGAACAAACATTGAAAATCAATGAGCGGACGTGACTCCTTTCACAAGCGGCTCGGAGGCCGCGCAGCTCGCTCATTCACTGGATAACTGTTCATTAAGGCAGCAGAGGGAGCAAAACCCCACAAAGCCTCTCCAGCAAAACACACAGCACAGCACAATGCAGAGAATAGACGTGCAGCCACTTCAGTTAAATAAAACTCCCCGCCGCCCTCTGTTCAGCAAAAAAAAAGCGACAGAAAGTTTACCAGCGAATGAAGCGAAGGCCGCGCCTCGTTCTGCAAAGCCAAAAAGGAAGTAGGTCAGCGGAAATTCACCAGGGGACAGAGCTCCTCTAATATCTACACTCAGTGCACTTCTTCATAAACTTGAGAAGAGATGAGACTCTCCGTTATGGTTTAAAAGGTTTGTGATCAGGACATGTTTCCATTTGTAATTGAGTCAAAATAAGCTGTGGCCAATGCCCTTATCACGCCCACCAAATACATGATTCCTTGATTTAAAGTACGTTTGTGACAGTACAAAAGACCAACTTTGAATCAGTGATGAGGAAAATTCCATGGCTTGCCAGACCTCTATTCATGTTCAGGAAACGATACTTCTAATGCAAGCTCTGGCTCAAATACATGGTATTTTTGTATTCTTTTACATATTTGCCAATAGCACTGTTGCTAATGGGACCTTTTGGGACATGTACCCTGAATGCTGCTTCCAAAATCAGTGCTCTCAGATTTCTGACCATGTGACACAGATTTCATACTGCTTGCATGCCACACAATGCAGTCCTCATGCTGAGCCCGCCAAAAAAATAAAAAAAATAAATCTCATCCAAGCACACTGATCTCTTTGTATTTTAAATGTATTTTTTTTTGGTTAAATTTATCTGACCAGCAGAGGAAAAATTGCCTTGGCTTCTGCTGCCACATTTTGCAATCGAAACGACTGATAAAACTTAAGAGGCCTGCAAAAGTGCCCACAATGGCTGAAAAGACTGGAAAAAAAAATAAAAGAAAGACAGAGACCTGAACTGCACACACAAGTCACCTTGACAGGCTGTTGCCGAAGCTACTCAGACACCAGTCCCTCCCCACAAGAGACAAGGAAAGGTTACAGGATGACTGTACCCTCGCTCTGACAAAGTGACAAAGAGGGTGCTAGAACTGTAGTACAGGGAAAAAAAAAAAAGAGAACCCAGGACCCCTCCTTTTCAAATCCCTGTTGTGATCCGGTCCGGCAGGGGTTACTCCGGGTCCAGGATTCAGACCGGTGTTATGTTCGTCCTGTGTTATTATGTTTCCTGGTCATGTTTACCTTTGTATGATTGTATAAAGCTGCCCTGGTTGTGTCTGTTTGCTTTCGGGTAATTTTTTGGTGATGTTCCCCTGTCCTGTTCACCATGTGTTAAAACCGTCCTTCTTCCTTGCCTTGTCCAGCCATCGATCCAGGTCTACTGCCTCGCCATGTCAAACCAGCTTGACATCCCAAAAAAGGTCTAGGACATGATAGACATCGGCATGACAGATCGGAAGATATGACTGACCTGTCAGTGATGTCCTCATCCAATCTTATTGAAATCAGTATGGGTGCTTAAACTTATTCTTTTTTACTATCTTTACTTTAATCATGACAGAAATTGCTTTCTGTAAAATGACTGTATTTAGGTTTGCATTTAACTATGTTTAAATTACATTTGGAAGCAGTGATAATATGTAACACAATGGTTACTGATAAAAATCTAAATGTGTGATAAAGCCATAAGGCATTTCAGTATTCAATGTCATGCAAGTAAGCACCACTAGATAGAGCTCTGACAAAGAAAATTATTTATACATGGTCTATAGCACGTCATCCCATGAGATGAATTAGAATTAATCTCTTATATCTGGTTTATGTATGTATCTATGTATGTGGATGTATTTCAGATTTCAGTTTTTAAAGCCTCCTCCAAATGTAGCGTATTTACAGAAATTCAGCATTAGGTCTGAGTTTGCACAGGGGCTAAACAAAGCTCAACAAGAGTTTAGTAAAAAATGAGTGTTCATTTGCATGCATTTGCATGTCATTAGCACATCAAACCAGCAGAGTTGAAAGAGGCGCCTTGATTAGAAACACAATTTCCTCCTCCTCACATGTCTGTGAGTGAGGACTCAGCCTCACCATCTGCACATGCTGTATGTTTAATATAGATGCATAGGTGTGTTTGTGTGGTGGTGCGGGTATTGTGTACGCTCGGCTGGGTAACGATTAGAAACGTTGTCACATGTCCTGCACTGTGTAACCTGTCACTGATTATTTCTGGGAAAGTAGGGCACTGGTAATTGCAGCATGCTTTGCACATTGAAAGTCACATGGTACGCGTCTTGCGACATCTCCAAGGATTGCAGGGTGTGCTTGGATCTAAAACCTCTGTGCTTTCACTTCATTATGGTGCATATAAGGCCCACCTCTGGGAGCATTTCTGAGATGAACTGCCCTGAGAACACATGATATTTTGCCGTAGAAATAACTGATAAAATATAACCTGCAGTCTAACATTTAACACTTGAAAAAGTGTCTTTTTGTGTTCGTGCTGCATTTGTGCATTTTGTTGCAATGTCCACATTACACGCATGTTTGATGTTGCTTTTGAAAAGTCTGGAAAAAGGCTGCTTCACAATCTAAACTGGATGTGGGTGCAGTGCTGCTAATTAAAAATCCTCTGCTATTTATCAAACCCAGCAAGAACACACAATGGAGCAATTATCTTGTTAAATCATATTAATTAGAAATTACAATTGCATCAATGCAAATCAATTGAAACTTCAAGAGGTGAGGAAATTGCATTTGGATGGAACCCTGCATCTTGAGCAAGAACTTAGGCTTAATCAGGAGTTAATCAGGTATGGTCCTTCAAAAAGGTGGACTGGTGGAGGAGAGAGAGGAAGTTGCTCAATCTATCAATCCATCCAATAAAGCCAGGGTATTGAGCAAGGCACTTTTGAAATAAACATTGCAATGTTAAAGACTGAGACGGACAATCTGTGCGTTTATATCTAATACTTAAGTCTGAACAGACTGCAGCAGGCTCTCACTTGCTACTAGCTGAGAAACGTATGCATGAAAGCACCTCCAGGCTCTCCTGGGCCTTCAGATGGTGACAAGGTGCGATTCATCGTAGAACGTTTTAGAAGTCTGCCTTTTTAAATGCCATTTCTTTGGCAGTCAAAGCTTTTTCTCCATGGAGAGAGGGCGTCTGTCATCAGCATCATCGATTCCACCTCAGAAGCTTCTTTTTCAATTGCAGCAGACTAACAATGATTAATGGCGATGAGTGTTTTCCTGAGCACGCTCAGTATTCAGGCAGGGAGCAGTCAGAGAGAATGCAGAGCTGTTTGATTGTAAGCTTCATCTCAGTACATTGAAAAAAAAGTCTTGATCATATACTGCTGAAATGGTCAACAGTGACCTCTACACACACTAATAGGCTACACAATACTATTGACTAAATCCCAGAATTGCAGGGATTTTCAGCTATAATATATATATACACACACACACATATACACACACATCAGTGTTTTGTAATTACTAGAGAGGTAAAAGATATAATACAGCGTGAAGCTGCCAAAAATCTACTTTTTTCCCAGGACATCACCTAATTGGAAGCATTTTTCCTTCAGAATGTACACAAAGCAAAGAGATTTTGAAAGCTACAGCGACTGTAACAAATTACACAATCTAAATAAGACACAGGGTAAATTATTACTTTTATTATCCTTTAATTATGCCACCACAGGATTTTTATTTGAGTTTTCTTGTATGGAGAAAGGATTAAAATTTGCGGGATGTCAATTTGTTCTGCAAATGCTTACGCTCTCAGAAAATATCTAGAATGGGTCAGTGAAAAAGCCTAGCGATAGACACACATCTGCTATTCGATGTCTCATAGACACCAGCTAAACTTTTATCAATTTGAACGGGCACAATACTGTCTGTGGTATAATTACAGCAATACTCTCAGCACATACATGATCCACATATCCTGCTATTCAACCACCGCAACTCCCAGAACTGCCTTAGTTTATTCAGAACCAGCGTTCTTATTATGCATGGTGAGCATGAATACTGATATGTCTGTAAAAATTGAAACAAAGGTCTAACCTTGGTCTTCTGATTGGAGTTTTAGCTTTTTTTTATTACAGGTAGACACATCCCCTTTTCAGAACAGTTCAAGAGCATTCAGACACATCACATTTCCAAGCGCATTCAATCTGCAATCGTATTCATTTCATCACTGCACTACTTCTCGCGCCCCTCCTCAGCTCTTTACCTGCTTTAGTGTTCCTTTCACACCCATCTCCCATCAAACGTTCAGAGAGCACTTAATCATGTCAGCGCTGGATCATTTTCTGCAGCTCTCTGTCTAGTCACAATATCTTCGCTGCCATCCTCCTAATTTTCCCCCGCCTGGAAAAACATGTTTCTGCATCACGAGCGCTCATTACTCACTGAGAGTGGTTCGACGAGCTCCCACTGATACACAATCAATTTTCACACGCCAATGGTATCAGGATAAGAAACAAAATCCCAGAATTGCAGGGATTTTCAGCTATAATATATACACAAGCATACATACATATACACACACACACACACACAACAGCAACAAAATGAGGAACACATAGGGGGGCATCAAACCACCATTCACATCCCATATATAGCAGCATTCCAATCCAGTCAAGGCCACTGAAACCTCCAGTCAGAGCTGACTGCATCACGTCTGCCTTTTCAAATTGATGTGTCAAAAATGATGCTTAAAAGCAGGATCAATGCTCTTCTGTCCACACGTAGCAATGATTAATCAGAATTACACGTAGTGTGTAAATGTGGCAATATAACATACTAGAGAAAAGCACCACCTGGACGGAGGTCTGCTTCTTAAAGGTGGAAGGATTGTCAGTGTACTGGATCTTCTCACCAATTTGGAATGATAAAGAGATTTAAAACTATCAATTTACATAGAGCCTCAAGTGAAACAAAGACAGCTGCTTCTGTTTCAGCTCAGACCTGAGAGAATGAGATCATTTTGTTCTTTACCTGTAATTAATTTTTTTTCTAACACCCTTTAATGATAGCACCACCAATTGCGGAAAGATTCTGGAAACACAATAGAAGAATTAGCATAATACTGTGTGACACAAGAAAAACAATGAGACACCATAGCTTCATTTAATTGTAAACTGTTCATGGGAAAAAATTAATTTTGCAAGAGTTGAATCATCCTTCCTGTGTACAGTACAGGCCAAAAGTTTAAACACACCTTCTTATTCAATGTGTTTTCTTTATTTTCATGACCATTTACATTGGTAGTTTCTCACATCAAATCTATGAATGAACACATGTGGAGTTATGTACTTAACAAAAAGTGGAGACCTGGCCTCCACAGTCACCGGACCTGAACCCAGTCCAGATGGTTTGGGGTGAGCTGGACCCCAACAAGTGCTAAACAGCTCTGGGAACTCCTTCAAGACTGTTGGAAAACCATTTCAGGTGATGACCTCTTGAAGCTCATCGAGAGAATGCCAAGAGTGTTCAAAGCAGTAATCAGAGCAAAGGGCGGCTATTTTGAAGAAACTAGAATATAAAACATGTTTTCAGTTATTTCATCTTTTTTTGTTATCATGTATTAATTCATAGTTTTAGTTTCAATACAACCAATGGTGAAAAGCACAGTGTGATGTCACGTCCACAAGCTGACGGGGAGAATGAAGTGCAGAGGTGGGACATTCTGGAAACAATGATTATTAAACATGAATAAACCGGCACAAAAAACACAAACTAGCCCGCAGGCGTGTGTGGTTATTGCCAGAAGTGAAAAGAACTGTACACATAAGTCGTATGGTCCACATAAAAATGTCGCAGTCTCGACCGACTGCTTCAAAGTTCCTTATAACCAGGCTCTGCTGTCATGCAGATTGGTGCCAGGTGCATCTCCAGGTGCACCCAGTCGTGACAGGTGAAATCATTTGTGAGGTGGACAAAATCCCAGCAACTCACAGCAATAACTGCTGTGCTACACATCCTGGAGTATGAATAAATATTATAACGGATTTAAAAAATAGCATGTTTAACTTAAAGATGGTAGTCTGATTGGACTTTGTTAAAAAATGTCAAGAATTTGCTGGTAAGCTTTAGAACTTAATGTGTGCTCCTCATTAATTGAGAATCCACACATGCTTGGACTAAATCCAGGAGAAAGAAACGTTTGGAATTATGCCTAAACATCCTGACAGAGATCGGCATATTCAGCCTGCCTTGTACAGAAGCAGGTTGCCAAGCGAAAAACTGCATCTGCCGTCTCCTCAAGCTCCCCGGACCAGACAAAAGAGTCCAGGAGTTTCCCCAGAGGCCGTGGACTTGTTCCCCTGAGCCTGATCGTCAAAGTCTGTCCATTAATTGGCTTAAAGTGCATCCATAAGATCCATTTTACTTCTATTGTGGCTCAGCCCATGTTACCGACTCCTTCAAGGTGGCCTCTTCTGTCCACCCATGATCCATGGTGACCTTTTTTCAGTCTTGGAGAGTGACCTGCAGGCTGGACAAATTGCAATCTAAATGTCAGGAGGTGTCAACCCTCGGTGCATCAGATCAATGCGTTACAAATTGGATGACAGAGATGTAGCATTTGCCATCATCCATTTAAATGTTCCACACATTGATCTGCCACAGGCCCACCACACATCCACAAGCGATCTGCTCCTGTACTGGTGGTGATGGTCACATGGTAGCTGCGTCTGTCCATTTATACATATCTGATTTAGATTAGTGGTGGTCAAGACCCTTATCTGAGTCAATAGATGTCAGAAATTTGACCCCTGTGCATGCTACTAGGTCGATTTACAATGGTTCTATATATAGGTTTCTGCACCGCACGCACACAAATATCATTTTTTATAATTTTCAGATTTTGATTGTGTTCACGTTCCATATGTGACAAACGTGTAAAGATTCATATTTGAATAAAAAGGAAAAGGAACATGTACTTCACCTTTACGTTTCATACTCAACCAATATTCTACCAATTCAAAAAATCTATTAAAAAAAATGTTTTATCTGTTTGCGTGATCCAAAAATCCAATCATACATTGTAGTAATTGTGATCTATCTTTAATTGTCACCGTTAGAATAGTCATTGAATCGCAACTTCAACCAACTTGTATAACTATTTTATATTAATTCGATAAGTAGATGGAATAAATGCATGGAAAGGTTGTCTGGTTCTGCCGACCGGTTGAGGGATTCAGTCGAGAATGGTCACCCACTTTTTCTGAAACAATCTGTTGTGCTGTCAAAAACGATACAGTTATGCGGTGAAAACAAGATCAGAAGCTGCTGCGCTCCTCTCCAGGGAAACAGGGCCCTGGCCACACAGCCTATCAGCATCAGTAATATTGGCAAGGGCTTTGCCGAGATTTCAGCTCTCGTTTCAAACCAGCACCGCCGCAGAATGACAGATGGGATTGCCGTGCCATTGCTACAGAGGCGGTTGGGGCCTAGCATCTCCCTGCTAACTAGACAGAGGGCTGTACACGGCAGTCCTCGGCTGCTGCTGGGCTTGGCTGACACAATTAAAACGCCTTTTATTTCAGCAAACCACCTACTAACGGGACATTTTTCATCCCTGGGCGATGGAGAGAGAGAGAAGCTTTTATCATGAAAAACAACACAAATCACAAATAACAGCGATGCTGAGTCACAATCAAAAGCAGATGACGCTCTATTTTCTTTTGTCTTTATAAGAAAGGTAAAGGCATTTGAGAACTTTTAATCCAAATTTGAAACCAACATGTCGGTAGCAACCAGAGTGTTCTGAGGGGTGTGTTCTCATGGTGCTATGTAGGACACTATATATGTTTGCTACTGTCACAACATGTCTTCAGGATTTATGAAAATACATGACCAGTCAAAAGTTTGGACCTACTCTGTGACAGTTATGAAGGCTAAGATGGAGGCCAATGTAAGAACAAAATTACAGATATATGCAAAGTATGTTTGATGAATCTAATGAGATTTCTGATGAGTCGTTTCTTTTTACTTTCATGGCTGCCTTCTTCACTATTGTTGTCCAAAGCCGCCTCATGAGATACTCATTAAGGTGAGTGAATAATAAGGAAGTGTTCAGCATAAACACTTGCTGAAACAGTAAACAGTAGCATAACACTTGAGACTGAATGTTGCCTAGCTGTTGGCACAACAAAATGTCACTTATGTAATTAGTCACATTACGATAACTGTCATTTATAATTTTTTTTTCTTTCTTCACTATTACTAATGTTCCGTTCTATTTGTTTATTGCACAACCTCCCATGTGTTATTTTATAATGTGTCTTCAGTTCTGGTCTATAATGTAAATAATGCAATACTTATTGGTGAAGTGAAGTGATTGTCATTGTGATACACAGCAGCACAGCACACGGTGCACACAGTGAAATGTGTCCTCTGCATTTAACCCATCACTCTTAGTGAGCAGTGGGCAGCCATGACAGACACCCGGTTAGCAGTGTGTGGGGACAGTGTTTTGTTCATTGGTACACTCTGTGGTACCTTGGCGGACCGGGATTCAAACCGGCAACCTTCTGATTATGGGGCAATTTTCTTAACCACTAGGCCACACTGAATAGGTGCATCCAAACTTTGTTTGTTTAAAATTAATGCAAACTAGAAAAGATTGACTGCTAGTCATCTTTTTGATGTGTAATTATTCTTGATACCGAGAAGATGAAGTATTAATGGTTGTATTTTCAAACATAAGAGGAGCCTGTATGCATCATTGACAGCTCTCACACTCCCATCTTCCTCCCTCTGGACAATTTAAATGCCCAGGTGTAGCACAACAGCCATCTCCACCCTTTACCCTCTCTTTTCCCGGATTCTCTACACCCGTAATTAGCCTTGTGAGCAGGATATATAAGTTTATAAGTACTTCAATTCAGGCCTTCTAACGGGTGAACTAGTAAACGTGACATTAGCTAACATGACCCATGTGCTATATCTTATTTAACACCAAGGAACTACATGCCAAAGTCTTATTTATTCCATGAGAAAGAAGGTAATAGCTCATTAGTTTGAGTCCAGGGATGATATTTATGAGAGGGTGCTGTAGGTCAAAGAATTGAACAGGGGAGTGTCTTGTTCTGAACTCGCCCTGATAAATCCAACAGACCGTAATGTTGTCATTTTGTCAGCGTAGGGGGAGAAACTATGGCTTTAAGAAAAAACGAACAGTGCTCCTAAACACTGATGCTTGTAAATTCAAAAACCTGCAGTACATTATGGACACCTCTCAGCCACACCCAATACCAAGACCAACATGCAGATTTATCACTGCTTTAATTCAGGGCCACACTATTTCCTTGCTCGCCAGTGCAAGGCTAACATCCTCCTCAGGATTTACAAAAAAAAGATTAAAAAAAAGACAGAAAAACAAACTTTAACAAAGTTTGTCAATCTTTCGTTTCCTACTAATAATTTTTGCACTAAAAAATGGAAGATATTTTTCTTTTTCTTCAACCAAGTTCTTTTTTATCTTTTGAATTGAATCCTGAAGGTGCCTGGTCCCCACTAGGGATCAACTGAGGTTGCTCACTGTGCTTGCAAGCGTAGTGCCCTATGTCAGGTAAAAAAAAATACAGCTCTGAGTCTCAGTGCACAAGTGATTTGGTTATATGACCGCATGGCTAAAGGCTTTCAAAGAGCTGTGGTGTTCAGTGTGGAGAAAAAATAAACCCAAAGGCCCAAGTAAAGGAGGCATTCTTTTTTCTTTTGTACCCAGTATTAGGTGAGGCTCATGGTTCCATGAAGGCTGAACAAGACATAATTCCCGGAAGCACTGCTGCTAAGTACCTCTACATGACTTCACTTATTTATTTCAGCGCTACCTGAGCAGCTTGACGTGTGGGCCTTTCTAGGCACCTGCCAAACGTAAAGAAAGTAACGGAGCATTCTTTCTGCATAAAGCCTGATTCTTCCTGAGAGTCACCATAAGTTGAGAGTTTGATCTCGTACGTATTGATAGTTGCCACGTCTGGTGTTATTTGCTCCATCTTTTCATAACAGCTCTATCCTCCGACTCCAAATCTGCAGAGCTCTAAGTTTGCTTTTGAAGCATTACTGAGAGCAACAACGGGGTCTCGCTCATCTTCTGCCCCTCCCACCATGTCTTTATCTCCTCACAGTGCTTCTCAGAGCCGGGTGTATTTCATGGGTAAAAAAAAAAGTGGTTCAATTTCACAGCCTTGTAGTCCATTACAGAGCGTGCCAACTTGCTCTGTTTTGGACGAAAGAAAGAAAATCTCAGCAGAGGCGCTGCACTAGTAAATGTCAACAGAGCCATAGATGGAATCAGCATGACGTGATGAGTTGTGTCCCTGCTACGATTACTTATAATTGACAGGGCCAAATATGCAGCTAATATATATATATATATATATTTGAAGTTAAAAAAAAAAAAAAACACAACCGACGTATGCTGAAGTATGCCTTGGTCGCTAATAGGGAATGTGAAACACTTTGGGTGAGCAACTTGTGATTTGCTCAGTTGCACCTTGGCGGTTCAGGATTCAAATCAGCATCTTTTCCGCTTCCTTACCCGCTGGGCCACCACTGCCCGTCCTTCATTATATTACATATTGTTATTATATTCCTAACTGCCCATTATTTTAGTTTTGCATGTCCTTTCCTCTATTAATCATAAATGAAGTTCACCCCATGATGCACTGACGTCAAACAAAACACAATTTTCCGAATCTCATTGTTGACACATCATTGACTTTGTAAAAAAAAATTGAGTGTGTGTGTGCTTGTGTGAGGGGGCTTGCACACCCTCTCCAGCAGCCATGACCCTAAGTGGAAATGGATGACATGTTTAATATTTCCTGCTTCCTGCTGTTCTCATCTCTAATTTCTTACAATATATACAGATCGGGAATTTACCACACAATGTTGCCATTAAAAAGTGCTAAGCCAAAGTGTCCTCATTGTTAATAGCCTGACGTTAGGTTACAGCGATGTCAAACTAAAATGGGAGATATATGGGGAGATATGAATGACTTGATTTCTCCACTTTATTAGACACATTGCAAAACACAATTTACGTTCAATGAACAAGGAACAAAGGAATACAGCATGAGTAAAAAGCAACTTATTTTAATAAAGAGACGGTTTACATGCAGGTGCTGCATGAAGGCAGAAGGAGAAAAGCTGTTGTGCCTCTATTGAGTCCCTCAAATGCACAGTGCCCAGCAAAAAAAAAAAAAAAAAAAAAAAGAAACTAAAATGAATCATTAAGAAAATCTGACAACTGCAAGTCCCTCTCTCACACAAACTGTTATCTTTAATATCAATGCCTTTGGTGCCCTTGCCGGCAAATTTGGTGTGAAGACAGTAAAGGGCAGACTGAGATACCTTAAATTCTAGCTCGAATGCACGCTTTTCATTAAATGTTGAATAGTACTAGGCTGGGTGTGTTTGCTTCTAAATCGCCCTGTGTGGATCTGTAGCTCCAACGAGGCAGCGCATCACCGAATACTGATGGTGCTTTCAGTGTGAACTAGGAGCTCATCATGTCCAACCTACAGCTGCCTCAGCACATGACACATTTATCACATTTGACCTGTAAAGTATATTTAACATAACAATGGACTATATCCCAAAGAAGACCATTAGTTTCTCTGAATATATAAGATCAATTCTTAAATACGATATTCAGGAATTTATTGTGCAGGCTAAAAGGTTCAGCAATCAAAAAAAAAAAATAAATAACTCTAATAGTATTAAACAAGATGTTAGCTCAGGGACAACAAGGTCCCAAGCGCCGCTGAGGGAAGCGGTAGTGAGGAAATTCAAGAACAGGTCATTCAAGTCCGAGGGTACAATGCAAACAATCTGATGAACAGTCCAAATAAAATGTGACCTTTAGCCAAACAATGAACATTCCCTCCCTTTTATGCATGTGACATTCAGTCAGAAAGAGAGAGAATCATCTCCACTTAAGTTAGCTTTCCCAACAGATCTTCAAACACCATAATCTTATCAACTCTTCTTCCCCTATGGGACAAAAATGAGGAGCACAGCGGCACCTCTCCGGTGACAGCTGGTGACAGCCACACAAAGACCTTACCTGCAGTGTTTGTGAGGACCGGTCAGAGTCTCGATGACAAAGCACTCCCCGTCATTCAAGCAGTAGGCCAGGTCCTTCTCGTGGCATTGCTTAAAGTGCTCCGATCGCAGCGGTGGTAGAGTGGGTGATGCTGAGGGTGGAAAAAAGAAGAAGAAAGAATTAGAAATGTGATTTTAACTTCACAACTAAACATCGTGAAGTCAACATCATGAGGTGATCATGAAGATCATGAAAAGCAGCACGTTTCCAACTCTTTCAGGACTCTTTAAGACCATACCCATTGTCTTACTCAACATGGTTGGGAGAAGTCTGAATTTTGCATACCTAAAGAATATAACCTTTTGCATAGTTTTATAGTTTTGAGTCTTCTACTGTGTTTTTCCCCACAGTGTAATATCTTGACCCATGAAAATCTAGATATCTTCAGTCAGCAATGTCATGTCCACCACTAACACACATGACCATGACGAAGCATTATTGTGTAACCTCAGTGTGTAACCTTGTCATTATTTGTGTTAACCCATTTTATTGATCTTCTTTTATCAATATTGAGGAGAGAAAAATAAACACATGAAAATTTGAACTATGATCCCGATTAAAGAAATAACACACAGTCAAACAAGATACCAACAGGTAACTCAAAGGGATCTGAGGGGACATGATCCCATTCCCTTTTTTTCTTTCAAAGGCTAGTTATAATGTGTGTGATCTTGCAAAGGCCTTTCTGCAAGTTCACACAGCCGCCTGTGATGCCCAATCGTTGCCGACCCCCTAAAAGTCCTCCGATCCTGGCAGAAGACATCAAGTGGGGGTAGCAACGTTAGGCAGCTGAAGGAAGGGCCGAGGGAAAAAGTCAGCTCATTACTCCTCCAACCAAAATCTAATTACCGGCGACAGGGAGTGCGCCGTGAAACACTGTATGTAAAGTTAATACAGTGCCAAGGGTGTTTGGTTTTCCTCCTGATCCGTGGCTGGAGAAACCATACAGCAAGATGAATGAGGGACCGGGATAATCACTCTCCAACCCTTTATGTGATTAATACTCTGTTTTCGAGCGCGACTCCATTATGATTAATCAGGCCGAGCCCGAGGCTCTAAACCAAAGTGGCCAGAAAGCATATAATAATATCTCTCTTTCTGAGGCTCCCAATCAATATTCTGGTACGTTTCTTCGTTAGTGTCACATTGCTCAAGATAAAAAAGAATAATTGTAAACAGTGAAACTCTATTTGTGAAGAGCGACTGTATGAATGAAAGAAACTCATTCCTATCTTTGGCCATACGCATCCAGACACATTTCAATCTTTGCTGAAACGTTACGTGGAATTAATTTCTCATTTTCCTGCCACTTGTAGGAAATGAAAACCTTCATGTGAACATCGAGAGCATGAGACCTCTCCTCGATTTTAGAACAGCACGACCGGATCCATTCAAAATACATTCATAGATGTAGCAAAGCAGCAGATTTGGACCCTGCAGATAAGCTTGTCCTCAAACTTGGGACTCCGCTTTAAACACATTGCTGTAAACCGAAGAGCTGTTTTTGTTCAGTTCAGAGATTTTTACATCTCCTCACACGCTGGTAGGCAGTGCTTGCTTTCCTTATCCATTCCTTTTAATCAAGGGTCAATATTGATATGAATGGACTTCATAAAATTCCAATGATAGTGTCATGTTCCCAGAAACGTTTGTACTCATTGTTACCATCTCTTCAATGATTAAAAAAAAAAATATATATATATTCAGAAGCATAGCATTCACATAATGTTTTAGCATCTGGGAAATCATATAGTTCATGCTGGTAAACTTCAGTGCATTGAAGACTACTGAGCCTTATTTTTCTGAAATTCCTCTGAAATAAAAAATCAAAGCAAAAAATCGAAGCCTTGGCTCTGTCTTCATGAGAAGCGAGGTGAGAGGATGTGGTGTTGGTTTTAGCATTTCATTTAGGAGAACCCTGCATTATTTAGCAGGCCACGGCTAATAACCCATCAGTGTCCCGTATGAGGCAGCGTTCATCTGACTGATTACAATTACGGCCTTATTATTCATAAATGTGGGGTCTCATTATTCTTGATGCTCATAGGCGCACCCATGTTTGCCTTAAAGTGGACCCATGACTGCATGATTTGTATGAGATCTCCATACTTGTACACATTATCAGGGCTGCGGCCTCAATGCAATCCAAATTAAGTGCTGCGCCCTTGAATGCATAAGCAGGGTGCCTGGAAAGCCGATTTCTGTAACAAATTAAAAATCAAACCACCCTTTCAAATCACCGTGCACTCTTTATTATGCCGGGCAGGGAACAGCATGAACACACCCATCGCTGTGTTGCATCGCGGGTATGCTAATGTTGGAGCTGGTGGGTGTGGTGCGGTATGGCAGCAGGACTGATGTGGCCATGGGCATGGATATGGCAGAAATCTCTGCTCTCTATCTTGGTTTGCTTTGGCTCTGCACAGACAGGTTGGAGGATGCTAAGGCTTGTGATTCCCCCAGGGCCGGCTGCTAATAGCATCCTTCAAAAGTGACATTCCCCCGGAGAGGCTAGTGGGATGACAGGAAGTGAAGGTCACATTGTATTGAGCGCTGGCGATACAGGAGCCAGAACAACACCGCAAAGAAAAGGTTCATGGATGGGTAAGAAAAAATAATAATTGAAATGCCTTCCTTCCAAGGACATGCCTGTCAGGTGAATCCACAATAATCTGATCATTTTATGCTAATTCTCTCACCTCTCACCTAGTGGTAATCAGATGCCCTGTTAAATCATATTAGTTCTAACCAATTCAGCCAAATGAAGAAACCAGTCAAATGTATGCTCTGTCCATACCATGTGCAATGTCACATGACCAGCAGCTCCATGAATGGAGCTCCTAGATGAAAACATTTTATAGCCAAAGGAAAACATTTTGTATTGTAATAAATGTGCATAATATCAATGAAGACTTTGGACTTGAGTAGGTGGCTTTTATTATGAATATTATTAGCATATTACATGATTATTACATGACCATTATTACCAGTATTACCTTACTAAAGCCAGTTATACTGAACATAGCGTGTACTGTAAAAGTTGCAATAAGTTCACAGATCGATTATTTTCTTTTCTTTTCCAATTGAATCCATTGTTCAGGCTACCTGATATAGGGAGTTCAACAATTAGCTTCGCTAATTCAGTGAATCGCTGAGCCTAATTAGGCAGATATATCAAATTAAGTGAAATAGAGCACACACGCACACACATTCACATAGAGAGTAGCTGAGTGTTACTAGTGCTGGAGAAAACGAGGAAACCGAGCCACCATCAGCAATAAAATGCAGTCCCTGGCATCGTTCAGACTCCTGGATTTTGAGGTTTCAATTAACAACTCGCTCTAAGACGTAGCGTGCCTACACACAGCAGAGCAAACAGAATCTTGCCACCAAATCCCACTCACCCAGTACCGGCCTCTGCTTTTCACCTGTCCCTCTCGCCAACCCACTCTCCAGAGTCGAGACCCTGCAAGGCTGAAGCGTGCTCTGGGCGTTTTATTTGTTTCCGTGCTTGTACGGGATTCACGCCTTTCCCATTCCATCTCTCAGAATGACTCCAAGGGGTCACAGGCAATTTCCTGTCACAAAAGGCAGGCCGCTGATTATCCCCCAAGGCTCGGTATTGGCCCCGGCCCTGATGCTGCAACAGACAGTGGTAAACAAAGCACATGGACAATAGCTTGGGCCACATATCCCCAAACCAGTGTGTATGTGTGTGTGTGTGAGTGTGTGTAGTAGCACTTGGTTTCAGGAGGAATGATGAAGTGGACAGAGAATCATCTTAACAAGCCAGAAACAATGGCAACTCAATGCAACAATCGGCTATAGGCACTCTGGAAGTCGGCCACTAGAAGACAATAAATGTCAAAGCCACGCTTAAGCGCACTATTCATTCACCGGCACGCACCCTGGTGCACCCGCAGACACTCGGGCTGACAACCGTGAGGTAAAAGTAAAAGGTAAGACTGAGGTGCTTTTATGTCAGGCAAGAGACTAACAGAAGCAGTTGGTGCTCTCGTATTGGGCGATGGTTTAATAAAGACATGTCACCACACCATGCAACTTTATATATCCGGCCATTGAAAAAGAATCTGCTGAATCACTGTTGGATATTGCATATAAGGTGCGCATTGTGTTTTATTTTTGGCAGCATGCGATTCTTGGGCCCGCTTTATATCCAGATCGATACTCATGCAACTCAAACCAGTCAATGGCATGGGGAAGCAAACGAGCCAGGGCGGGTGGGGTTAAAGCTGCTGAGGCGACGGTCAGATGCTGCCACTGCATTGCAGATGCAGCATGAGCCAGAGCAGATACAGTACGTCAGACTACGGCTGAGGGATAAGTCAATCCTGTACAATGTGTAGATAGCTGCAGGAAAGGGGAACACAGGAGGTCCGGTATTTTGGCGAGTTTTATTATTTTTTATTTTTTACTGCAGAGTCAGCTCGAGGAAATGCACATCTGCTTCTTGGCCGAGACCGTACTACATTTCTCACCGCGGTCCTTACTTCCTCTCATCCCCTCCCACAGGACAGGATTTTGAAGAAAAAGAAACAGTCCTTTTCTAACGCATCTCAGGCATGTCTATCGCTTCCTGGAATCACATTAGCCACAGTCCTTATAAACATGCCTACCAGGGTCTGGGACGGGAGATGCCCCTCAGTCTTCTTTATCAGCCGGCTTAGTCACACCTGGCTCACACCATCAAGCGCAGGATTAGACGGGTTGAGCCTCCACAGTGCATGAGGGATGAGGCTGAGGGTCAACCGGCAAACCCTCCCAGTACTCTTTATACAAAGAACTTAAAGGGACATCATGGTGAAAATAGCATAGACTACCGAACGACCTTTTATGTACAATAGTATGGCTTCAAATGTTTAAATGTCAGACTTCAGCATGGTCGATGAGCAGCAGTGTTATCATGTAAGCATCTGTCTCTTGCAGCAAGCTGACACACCACAGACACATTTAAATACACATTTTACTGATAACATAGAGGTAGAGTTTCAAATGCTACTGACAGAGCATCCAGAAATGGTTTATATTTTAATCAATAAATTTGGTAAAGAAAAAAATTCAGCATGGATTCAAATAATTTTATATCCATGTATTGTGTACATAACTCCACGTGTTCATTCATGGTTTTGATGCCTTCAGTGAGAATCTACCAATGCAAATGGTCATGAAAATAAAGAAAACACATTGATTGAGAATGTGTGTCCAAACTTTTGGCCTGTACTGTATATCGGTAAAAGTTGTGCATTTGACAACTTGGAACTCTGCAGTGCATTCGTAAACATATAGACCTATGGTTAGTATTGCTTAAAAATTTGCTTGCAGAAACACGTGTTGGCTTAGAAATAACATTGAAAAGTAGAAATCTACCAAGCCGTGTGAAGTCAACGACCCATGCTATGCAGAAAAGCCAAAGAGGTAAGGGGCTCAGCAGGCTCCGGATTCAGCCGAAATGTTAATATCAGGGGAAACGCACTCAGACAGAAAGAGGGTGAGCGAGCACAGGCGTAATTTAATTTTTCTATAAAAGCCCAGACAGACAGAAATCTCTTGTCTATCACCCCCCCTTCAGCTCCAATTACAGAGCCATTTGAGGGCAGCACATTGAAAAACTACATGTAAAGCAGACACAAAATACTGGGTCACTGAAATACTGCTGATTGAGTCCAGTTTCTGGTCTTTTTCAGTCCCAAAATGAAAAATATTTCTGGCTAAAAGTTTTTTGTGTTTTTTTTTTTCCTGTCTCTGAGTAAGGCCAGAAGGATGTGGGAGGATCTTGTGTTAGGCATGGGTGTGAGTGTCTTAATTAAACTCAAGAGGAACGTCATGACACTGCCTCAACAGCTATATTTTTGTGTTATAAAGAAAATACTAAAGATAGGTGGGGAAAGGAAGAAAAATCATAGGAAATCTCATTCCTCCGAGCTGAAAATGGGTTACGTGAGGACGGGGTGCCACATTAATTTACCTGCATGATGGAATAGTGACTGAAGTCACTGAAGTGGCTGGGAACTTCAGACGTAATTACTTTTTCAAGTGTAGTTTGAGAGGCTTTTCCGGGCAGTGAAGACTGTGTGTGTGTCTGTGTGTGTGTGTGTGTGTGTGTGTGTGTGAGTGTGAGAGTGTGTGTTTGCTGGGGCTGGGCGTGTCACACCTGCAAATAAACGTACAGTTCTGACAAAGGGCATCCATTATTTTTTTACCATTACACTAAGGTGAAATCTTTTTGGGACATGTGGCAGAGCTACGTGGATCGTCCATGCTGTCACATCACGATTAGGTTTCATATTATTATTATTCTGGAAAGGGCTACTCTGGCATGAATAACATGTCTGAGATCTCCTTAAAAATAAAAGGGAGAATCTTGACCTTTGGCTCCACTAACAAAATATCTAGGCAATGCATGCATGAGTCAAAATTACTATGTGTGCCAAGTACCAAGAAAGCATTCCTGGCATCTTGTTTTTGAGAATGTCAAGTCATTGACCTTTTGGAATCCTAAATTTAATCAGGTCATTTTCAAGTCCAAGTAGAAAGGTCTTTCAGTGCAGCATTGGATTGGTGTGGCAATGAGATTATGCTCCCACCAAACAAAACTGAAAGCCAAAGTAACAAACACTTGCAAAACAACTGGAAATGTCCAGAGAGTCTAAGTCCTAAAAAGTGACATTTCATGAACAGAGAAATGCCTGAAAGTGTCTGAAGAAATTCTATTTTATTAAGGCTCCCACTTCATTTCTATTTTGCATTGGTTCAGTTTTTGATAAAGATTGGCAACTCTCCATCCTTCTACGTCTCGCTCTGCTGAGATTGAACAGGGAGCAGCCAAAAGAAACCACTTTTCGGTGACATTATTATGGAGAATTATGAATCAGAAAGTGTGATTAGAAAGCTGTGTTTTATTAAAAAGGGAAAGCATGGCGGAGCACTGTTAATTCATACATGAGACAAAATTAGGCGACAAATGTAATAAGATAAGCGCAGAAACATTTGCTGCATTCATTTAACTAAAGAGCCTGGAATCTTTGCCATTCTGTGGCAGGTCAGGACACCAGATGAAAAAAAAAAAGTTCTGAGGTTGCAAAACATTGCAGCTCTGCCTTGGTCCCTGGAGGCCTCCAAAAGAAACAGCTTGCCTGAAATTGAACCGGCATGCTTGCTATATATAACCAGTTAACATTGGCTACACTAGCTTACAAACATAAAACTTTATGGTGCATCATGATTAACTTTCATTTTTACATGCAGTGGTATGTTGAACTGTTGAATGTCGAAATTGTCCCCAATAAGCAGCACACTTAGTATTCAAACGTTCAAAGAAACATCGATTAACATTTAACATCTTCTAATTGTATGTAGTGCATAGACTGCAGATAATGACATACAGATATGCCCAGTGCATAGTAAAGTAGGTGGACATGCTTACCATGCTCTGCCCACTCTAGCCAAAACCAGAGGCATTTTGTGTGAGTCTCTTTGCACAAGGTTCAAGCAGCTAGCCAAACAATCATCTCAAAGCCACGGTGTCATAACGCAGAGTCAATAGCCATTAGATGATGATAATGGTGCGGTGATTTCCAGCCACCAGCAGATCTTCCGTCCGAGCTCCAGCCTCCCTGGCTGTTATCATTGAAGCTGTGTGTCAGACACGGCATAATATTTCTGGATCAAATCAAGCTCGGGTTCAGCAGCTTTCTGAACTCGGGGAGGTGTTGGGGCTGACGGGATCCGAATCGTTTATGCTGACTCACATACATACAGTACAAACGCACACAGTCATGCAGACAATCGCATGGCAAGACTTTTAATACTTTCAACACAGCGCATGCACTTTTGCACGCATGCACGCACACACAGACACACACACACACACCATACCCTTTCTTAGCCTCCCATCCCCTGAGGGTTTGAGGTTATTTATTTTCTGCACAACTCTATCCTCTAATCTCTCCATGAGCGAAGCCCGAGTAAAATTACCTCTAAATAATTCCAGCGGTCTGCCTCGGAAAGGTTAATGAAGTAATTAAAAGTCTGTTTGGGGAATTAAGTGGGTAGGTGGGGGTGGGGGGGTAGTGTAGCAGCACGCGATCAAACAGAAATCAACCTGGCGCCTTCCAGGACAACAGACTAACTCCGGCCACCCTTCAGCACCCCTCCATCACGCTGAGCTGTCTGGAGCTGCTGCGCTGGGGCGGACAGCGCAAGTCAGGGTCACTTCACTCAAAATCAATACCAGCACACGGCGCCAGTTCTCACCGAGTCATCGCTTCGCTGTGGGGCACCGCCCCCTCGGCTTTGTCTGATATTATTTGTCCAAGTCTGAGGCTGAGAGCGCTGCAGTGCACTGCATGTGTCATGATCAGCTGTTATGAATTGTGAACAACCATGCTGGTCCACATCTTGCACTGCAGATATTCTTACTCTTGGGACGTCATTGCACCTAAAACGACATCAATGATTCATACAATCACTTTGTGATTTGCTGATGAATGTCATAGCCTGCTAAGTAGCAGCTAAGCATCGTTGCTCCTCAAACACATTATTGGACATACAACGTAGCAACTGCAAGACACTGACTTTCATCTCATCATTGTCTACAAAACCTGGTACATGTTATACCTTTTACCAGATAAAGAGTTACAGTGATGACTCTGAATACTGGATTTATAAAATGAATTACAAAAATTACACCTTCGGTGTTTGGGTTTTCACTAGCGGTGCTGAACCCTACAAAGCATCGCAAGCTGTTAAAAACATTCTCATCCAATTATTCTCTACAGAAAGTTCATTTTTACAAATGAATGCCATAACAAAAAGACAGAATTACAGAACAGAAAGACAAAACAGAAAGACAAACAGAAAGACAAAAGCTGATATGCTGAAATCTCAACCATAACACAAGGCTATGTTAAAACAAGTCTCACATTCTTATATTTATATCTATTTTGCAAACCTTTCTTTTTTTAGAAATACTGATTTTTTAATTTCACAAAAACACACGTCAAGCCACAAGCAAGGATAATTAACCTGAAACCAGCATATTCTGAAATAAGAGGGATAAGAAAAAGATGTGAAAATAAGAGAGGATCCAGCAAGTGATCAGACACTTGGATGTACAGAGGAGTAAGATCTATCGTTGCTGATGGCACAAATGGGTCTTCATTCAGGAGATAAGACACAGGCTGGATGTGGAGTGGAAGTGGGTGTCAGTGAGATTGGAACGTGGCCGTATGGAGACTGATACTATCTCCTTCCGCCGGTGTACAGGAGTCTCACTGAACTCAGGCTGCGCATTTCTTCTGATGCCCTCTATCATATTTACATTCGCCCAGCTCCCAATTCATTTCCATTCAATTCCAGACAATATTATTAATACAAAAAAGCAGGAAGGCAAATGATTTTTAATTTTTTTTGTACTGTAAACAAAGGGAAAGGTAATGAATTTCTGTCTCCTCTTGGCTGCTCACATAAAAACACATAGACTATATTCACAGAGTAAATGGTGAACATATTGTGGACTGTAATAAGCATCCACCAGTAAAGCGAATAAGTCCACAATGCACACAGACAGAAAAATTGAACTGGAAATATGGATATTTTTGCTACCTGAACTCTAATGTTCTTAAAATGTTCACGTTTGCAATACACTGTTTTAACAATTTAGTGCTAGTGCCACCCTGTACATCAGAGTGAATTTTTTTTACATAATTTTAACAGATATGAAGTATTGTATAGTCTGAGTCCCCATTTTTATTCAAGATTCAGTGTGTTTTATAAATAAACCGTTAGAGTTTAAATTAATGTTGATTTAAGTTTGATTGACAGGACTAATAATCCAAACCATAATATTTATACAGCTGATAATAAAAGACAGGAAAGAATAGAAATAATTACATTTTTGGCTCCTATTCTTAGCTGTATAGGATAAGGTTCTACAGTTCTGACAGACACGTAGGTGGATGTCAGCCTCCACAACAAACAGAGAACATACACGTGCACACACACAGGCCTGCACATGTTCTCAAACAGATGAAGACATTTGCACACCTACATGCACATACAAACACAGATGCAAAGTTTGTATGAGCTGCAGAAGATATAATAAAATCTTCCACACATATGGTAAATTCATACATATGGAAGCACACGATTCCACGCACCCACTAAATACATGCATATGGAAGCACATGCACGCCACACACAGTGGCATGACCGCACACTTGGAATCAAGCTAGGACAGTAGGAAGCAGAAAAACAAAGAGCTCATTAGTGTATTTAGCTTTGCTAACTCACGGATATGGCAGCACGTTGCCACCCGCATCAGATTAATGGCTGCACAGTAAAAACATTCCAACACGCCAATAGTTATGTGGATAAAATGCATTCTGAAACTGTATACATGCAGCCTGCTAATGAAAAAAATGACTATCCTTCAAGACACATACAGTAAGATCTGGAGAGATCTGTTTACGTTCATGTGTGGCCGGAGAGCATGGAGCTACAATCAATTCCCTCTTTCCCATACGCACACACAGAAACACTCTTCCGGTAAACAGAGGACCCTTCTAACCTTCCCATCAGGCTTCAGAGATTTTGTCTCAAACATCGCCTCCTTCCCCCAGGGTCTCGAACATGAGCTCAAACGTGTGTGAGTGCACATGCATTCACAGGCACATAGTGGTAAATGTGCACCTTCATGTGCACGTGTACCTTCTTATTCCAATATTGGTCACAAGCAACTAGAACAACATTACATAAACATGTCATAAATGTGTATATACAGAAGCCCAATTACTAAAAGTAAACAATTTGCATGTTTCAGTTTTATTAAGTTTCAAAGCAGATGTACAGATGTGCTCACAAATCTAATATAAAATGTTAATTTCACTTAACATATATTAAATATGAATACAATGCCAATATATTGCATACCGTAAGCCTACATGTGAACATGGCATAATAACATGATATAATAAATGGAACAACAGCTTTACTCACTAATGTAACAAGACCCTGCACAATGAAGTATTATTATATGGATGTAATATTATATGGATTTAAGATAACAAAACATGTATCACTTACAAACTTACACAGACATACACAGAAGTAGACAGAGAGTGAGAGACAAACAGAAGCTGCTGCCCACACAGCACGTCTGAAGTGATAGGCTGGAATCCAGCCTTCATGTCACAAAACATTTGTTAATAAGTGCCTTATCTCCGACGGGAGAGCAATATGCAGCACGACATGGGCTGTAAATGTTAACAGGACAGACACACACACAGCCACATGCACCCCCCCCACCCCACACACACATAATATGCAGAGAATCTGCTATACTGTACAAAAAAACTTAACATTGCAAAGCATATTTAAGTACTTTCAACTGCACGCTTATGCCACAACTACATGGGCATGATTTTTTGGGTTGTTTTTCTTTTGTTTCTGTGTGTATCCATTAGTTTTGATTGTATTCAAGATTGAATGCAAGAAACCTAAACACAAACTCACACACACACACACAGAAGCGCATGCATCTGTGAGAGTAAGTGTGTGTGAATGCATCTGTGCATGCATGAGCGTGTGTGCGCGTAAAGCTGCGCATCATAGTATCACTTCACACAGATGGCAGCTTAAGTGTGCCCCAGCATACCCCCCCCACCACCTCCCAACATCCCCCACCACTCCCAGCAAAGCTGTATTTTAAAACACTGCCGCATCCCAAGGGATCAAACCACACACTCTCCCATCATGCACGTCTCTATCACTCACAGCATGTCTCGTCAGCAAGGAGAACACACCACCCCATGAATACAACAGCACTGAACACACTAAAAGGATCAAAGCCGAACATCGGAGACGCCCCCCACCCCACACCCCCCTGAAATATCTCAGATTAGCTAATGTTATTGTCAGGATCCGGGGTGCTAGCGAGAGAAAATCTCGTAGTCAGGCAGGATCGCGTGCTCAGGGGTGCCGGCCGTGCTTTGAAGTGAAACGCGCCTTTCTTTACATGCCGTGGCCTGATCCCCGTTACCCGCGGATCGAACTCAGAGTCCCGCTGCCCTCTGGCTCACACCGAGCTCTGGCGTCTGAAGGACGAGGCTCTTTGCACTCGCAGGAAGAGGTTCGTAGCGGCGTGGACAGAGTGAGTCAGAGCGAAGCCTGCAGAACACGTGACGTAAAGTTTCTGTTGAGACCTCTGGGATAAACATCAGTCAAAAAGGGAGAGAAACTTGCACAAAACAAACTAAACGTTGAACTGCCGAGCCATCTTTCGCATTCAGTGAACCCTTGGCCAATAGACTCACTGCTGCATGACCAATATGTTTTACAATCATCGCAAAATTATTCTGACCCTTTGTAATATAATTATCGACCCATTCCATTATTCTCCATTACTCCTCACAATGTTTCACCGTATTGCGTTGTGGAGGGGATATAGAGTTATGGCCAATGGTCCTGAAAAACATCATCACTTGCCGGCAGTGCTATTACTTTAACGATGCATGTCTGTAGTAGGCCTGGTTTTCAGATTCTCATAGTTTCCAGCATGCATCCATAATTGTCTATTATCTTTTTCTTTGGCAATAACACATGATGGTTCATTACGTAATAACTTTTTGCATTTCACATTGTAGTTCTCTGGAAGAATCACACACATAAAATTGTGAGTTGGGTAGTTCCTCTCAAAGGTACATGTGGAAAGCAGTGTTTACTTCCAGAAGACTTTAAATTTGCATAGTCATACTTAGTGCGATATGAATATTTTACACAACTTCATTTGATCAGCTGATGTAATAATCTTTGATAGTGTCATAAATTCCAAAAATAATAATAAAATAACCTTTTGCTCGGATGTTTGTATGACAGTGAAGTATAAAGATGAAAGCTGCCTGCACAATAAAGAAAAAAGGAAGCCGATCCTTAAAGGTTCTATACAGGGTTCTGCTAATTGGAGTCCTGAATGTGTTCTTCTACTGGGGACACTGATTCTTACAAGTGAGATACAGATTTAGCTCTCCCCAAATAATCGATTCCTGCCACTGCTAATTAATCTCAGAATCATCGTTCGCACCACCTCCACGGCAACGCACACACCCTCTCCCGCCCTCCTAGGCGAGGCGGTGGAGAGCGTTATCAGGCGTGACAGATTGAGGTCAGAACGCGATGGAGATTGATGAGAGGAGGGATGTCACAGCAGGGCTGCTCCAGTCCGATTGAGCGGGTCTGCCGTGGGGACATGTCTTGCAAAGAGAGAGGTGGCAACACTTCACTCTCACATGCCTTAATCAACATTTACTCAAAGTCTGCTTGCCTTTAACTTCAACGTAACTACACAAATGCGCTGCCTGTAAATTAATAGAAAAATATGCTTTTTGGATAGGATTAAATAACATGACCAGACAATCCCAAAAGATCGTTCCCATTCAGGAATCACCACTAGATGGAGCTGCTTGTGAACGTGTGTGGTGTTCAAGAATGAAAGGCCCATGGACTACATATCACCCCCTCATTGATTTGAAGGGGGGTGGGAGCCATTAAAATCCCCTGTTTATTCGCCAGATTTACTAGGTGAGAAAATGCTGAAGAGGCTTTGGCAGCCTTTCTGCCTCTTAAATGTCATCATGACCAAAGCACGTGAGAAACCCGAGCAGGCGGTTAAAGGGCACTGAGTTATCGGAGAGTTGCTCTTCTACTTCCAACTCTTCCTTAATGTAGTCTGGAGCCTCTTATCTCTTTGAGACATTATCATCTCCGGACAGACGCTGTAATATACAACACGTCCCCCCCAACGAGCCCGAAGTGTAGCGTCCGTGACTCTTGCATCCTTTTTGGGGGAGATTTACAATTTGCAACAAGGCAGAAAAGCAGCCCTTTCCCATCCCATGTCCAATCGCTATGGAAACCTAGGATTACCCCTCTGCATGCTTTGACCTGGCTGTTTTGGCAGTCTTAACTCATCCGTAGCCTGATGCCACGGGCAAGAAGCGCTGGATGTTGTAATGTGGTGTACTCCACTACAATCCATGTTTGGATTTCAAGTCCTCCTTTCTGCAAACCAAGACTTATGCAAAACACCTCTGGCTCAGACTCATACCTCTGCAGAGACACTGACATGCATGTGCATATTATTTAAAGGAAAGCTTGCCATGACACAAACTGGTTATTAACTGAAGTAGACATGTACATTGCTCTGAGGATCCCGTACTTTGAATAGTAGACTTTTTTTTTTTCTTTTACTTCAAATTAGGAAATGCAGTGTTGAAATAAAAAATCTAAAAAGCTGAGTAATAAAACACACATGCCTACAGTCATTCAGCCACACGCTGCATTTGCTTTTGCATTAATTCAGTGTTTGAATAAGTTATAAGGATCCTCTCACAAGTTTGTTTGTTGATTTGTTACATTACTAAGATGTAGTATCCTACACTCTGCAGCCTGCGGCCTTACGCACGTGGATCTTGCATTGACCAAGCATGGATGATTTTTTACATCTCATTAGACAGTCTGCATGCATTTTCATAGCATGCATTTGGTTTGATGTGCATCGTTTTTGCGTCAGACGCATTAAAGTCCCATCTTCACACGTTTTGAAATTAATTGGGAACAAGAAATTATGTTAAGCTGTTGTGTCACAGGTAACGTTTAAAATGCAGTCACCACACAAGCCCTGTGGAATGACTGCACTCCTACAGGTAAAAAAAAAAAACACAAACTGTCTAGCCTATTGAGGTCGGCAACTCCTACTTCAATCAGACCACTTCAATTCCTCAAACATTGCCAATGTCTTTGTGGAGAACATCACCAGTCAAGCTTGGCCAATTGGCTTAACCCCAATCTGCCCCCTTATCACATAATAAATCGATGGTGAGATAGTGCTTCTGCTGAGATGGCGCTGACTCGTGTTCTACTCGAGCATGTACTAATCTCTGCACATTAGACCCTTATAAACACACACAGATGCAATCCTAATCACAAAGAGCCCACTCCAACATTCACATTTACGCCACCGTCAATGAGCCCCAACAGATCGGCAGCCCGCTTTTTCACGCCTGTGTATGCCCAGTCTCATTAATCCCTGAGTATGTGGGACTAAAATGAACTGCCAATTAAATATTTACCTATGCTGCGGGTGGTCCGCCTGCAAGGGACTCAGAGCCGGCTAAGAAGCCCATGAAAGAAATAGGCAGAAATATGTGGGTGGGTGTACAGCTTTGGCGATTGGCTCTACTTGATGTCAGACCAATCACTAGCATGGAAACAGTTCTCAAACAACACAAAAATGAGAAGAACCATATGAATGATCAGCCCTTCGTTGAACACTTTTTTTTTTTTTTTTTATTACTATCATTATTATGCAAAACTGGTGTGCCTCTCCCTGACTGAAATTGCTGCCAATGTGATACTGTTCCAAAGAAACGTCAGAATACAGAACGAATGTTGCAGGCATCGAAGAAAAATAAAAAAGCTCAGCCGACTGGCGAGGGCTTGACTGAGCTGCCTGCTCAACACGATTACTATTTTTTAAGGAGATAAAACTTAATGAGGTAAATCTGGGCATAATGCTGTGATTAATTTGCCTGGCTGGTGAGGGATGAGTTCATTACAAGCCGTTCCACGAGCGCAGTGGCTTGACTCACCACCTCCCGTAAGCCGACTAAGACTGTAGGATGGCCCCATGGTGGGATTAACACCCGTTATGGATGCAGTGCATCCGTCTGTCCAAATCCATGCAAAATTTCACCAAAAACCTGCAGAGCTAGGTCTCTTTTAAAATTATGGACAAATCTTTCATCGGCTAAATGCTTTTAATTGCAGCTTTTTGACGCTGGATCACTCTAGCGTCAAAAACACACTCCATCCTGATTTATTTCCGCGTCATTTGCGTAGAAAGTCAGTAATGATCCACAATAAGTGGTGTTTTTGTTACATTTTTTAAAGTTACTCTTGTTAAAGCACAGGATGAACAGACCAGGCCTGGGGAAAAGCACAGCTATTAGCAGCTAACAAAGGCTGTCAGATGACACACCAAGCGAAATGTAATTGGTACTTGCAAAGATGGACAGCGATGCAGTCTTTCCAAATAAACACATCAACAGGGATCTTAATTAGGAATGGGAACCCGAAGGGCTATTTGGTTATACCTTGATCACCTAGGTCACCTCGGTCAAATCAGAATGAAATGAGAATGAGTGCTTGAGATTCTCAGATTAAGGTGGAGGAGAAGTTTTACGTGAAAAGTAACCCAGATCTATTTTACACTGATGTGTAAATATTTAATACTTTAACTTGTGCAAGATCCAAAAGCTTCCAAATCCAATGTCCATCCAATAGCATAAGTATTAAAATGCATTTTTGTTCCTCAAAACATGTCTGAAAGTGGTTTCGTCTTGACATTTAGATCAACAAAATTTGGTTTAATTTCACCTTAAGTCCACATTCACATCTTTTTTATGGATAATTACAGGATCTGATTTGGTGTCTGGTGACGGACCCAATGGCTCAAGTCCAGTGCCAAAGCCTATCCTCAGCCTAAAGCCAAAACGTAAACATGGCAAGGCCATCTCAGACTTATCCGGCCTGATTTCCCATTCCAACCTGGTTAATCCAGTCCAGTCCAGTGTCGCTGGTCCAATTATCCACACAGAAGCCACATGGCCAGTGCTGCCTCTCTTTCTTCCTCCTGTGGCCTCTCAGTTGCCTCTCAGATCTCTGCCTTCTAACCGATTACTCCCCCGTTCCATACAGCTCCTGCCTTAATACCATCTTGCTGTTAAATAAAAAAATAAAAAAACACTGTTATCAACATCAACTGTCTCATTATAAGCTGCTCATAACACAATTCCTCAATTTGTTGAAATACTTTTCAATAGGCCCACTCTCCATTACTTTTTTAAAAGCACATTTTTCTCCATTAGTTATTGAATTTGTTTTGCATTTCCGCAGAAGGACGCAGTGTAGACGTGAAACATAATTCAATAACTGAATGAAATAAAACAAATTTTGTAGCCGGCCATGTAATTACCCTGTAAGCACCGTTTTCTGCTAGTGTTACAAATTCTAACTATATTCAGCTCAACTACAGACAGCCGTCTGTTCCATTTACAAAGCATTTTATCTCAACATGGGAGCATCCTTGTCAGCACTGGAGGACGTGATGGCAGCCATTTTGAGTCAGAAACCACACAGCATCAATTTAACCTGGTGCAGGATGAAAACGGCCCAATGAATCATTTAACCCGCATGTTCCCATAGAGGAACTTAGCCACTGAGGAACGTACACCAAGAACTGCTCAGATCACATGACCCAGGAACTTCTGAAGCTTAACCACAATCTTTAACTGTAATTTTTTATGTAATCACCTTTCATCTGTTTGCAAGCGACAAACATGGGGACGGAGATGGTTTATAGACACAGGGTCATGAATGTGAAACGAGGCAATGATTCTTATCTAGTACGGTAATGATCATGGCCCTAAATGAAAACTCATTAGTCCATATATCACCATCATGGGAGTAATAAACACACACTGAATCAGTTCAGTTCGGTTTGTGTGTTAATGCCAATCGCACACATACATAATTAAACACACTCACAGTCACTCTGTGTTACGTCCCCGGTCTAGGGTCAGGGACATAACAAATGGGACATAGGAGTATAAACTCCAAAACGACGCAACAACACTTAAGGCTAATACTTTATTACAACAAGGGCATTTAAACAACAAAACACACACAAAACAGGTCTGGGCAGTCTAAGTCTTGTCTTCTGGTCATAATCCTTCATTTCACCAACAACATTCTTCTCTCACGCTGATGAGGAGCCACCGTGCAACATTACAGAGACAGAAAGAGAGAGAGAGAGAGACACACACACACACACACACACACACACACACCAGAAAACACCCATAGTCTGCCACGGGACGTCACACTCTGCCATACAAACAGAAGTGACCCTTCAGAATCAGGCAGTGCTGACATTACTTTTTTTTTTTTACTTCTCTGCAGGGATTGTACGAGCATCGTCACCCCACTTCCGCCCCCCACAATGGTGAAGTGAAGACAAGTCAAAGCGCCTCATTTCAGGTGCTGAATAATGCAGAAGTTGCCCTGTGAGACATTGCACAAGCAGTTGTCTCATGAAGGTAAGCCTGCTTTCAAAAATAAGACACCAAGAATTACAGCAATAGTGAAGCCAGCACACACACTGTCATTTTTCAGTCCATGCTCCCTGCTAATGACGTTGACAAAAGGGCTGGATGGCTTGAGGCTTTATATTGTTTTCCGAGTGTTCAGTCTAAGCAATTTCAAACTAAAGCTCTAAAGGCTTGTTTGTGCTTGTCCATACGCTGCATTCATTTTGGATGTTTGCATGTAAGCTTTCAGCTGCAGATGAAACCAAGCAGAGTTTGTCAAGTCCGGCTTGTCATTCCATGGATCCTTCACGGTTCAATCTCTCTTCTGAATCACCCCGACAAAACAAACAGAGGAACACCACCATAGAATTAAAATGGTCATTTCAGGCTCTGTTCGTGATACCAGGGTAAAGGCTTTAAGCTTTAAAAAAAAATCACGGGCTCGACCATCTGATTCAACAATTCCCAAATGAAACACTGGTTCCAACATTTTATTGAACCCTACAGAAAGTGACATGCTTCATGTAACTGCATGGCTCATCTCTGACAAAATATTGGTTAGGGCAACTTGGGGAAACTCCTCTGAATCAGGCCTTCACCTACCGGGCCAGAGAATGATTACCACCCCACTTTATTCTTATATGATCTGAGTCACGCTTCCATGCATTAAAGATGCACACCGCCATTATGCTTATATAATAACATGCAACTGTCCTTGAAATGAATATAGTGTGTGTGTGTGTGTGTGTGTGTGTGTGTGGGGGGAGGTGTAGCATGCATTATTGAGGGCTTACAGTGGGGGGCCTGACCATAGGAGTGCCTGCACTGAATAAAAAAAAGGTGGAAGGAAAAACACATCTGTTTGGGCAATCTGTTCTCCTCCTCAAAAAATGCTTCTGCCCCCTTTCTGTGGTTTCAAAGTTAAAACTACAAGCCAAGAGCCTCAGCATTCAAGCACTGTAAGTAATGAATCAGAGTGCTGCTGTTAAGGCAGATAAAGTACAGAGACCTTGCTTTTCAACGGGTTTCTAAGATGATGCTACCACATGCTGTTAAATGGCACAAAGACCTTTTTTATTATTTTGAGCTTTCTGTGCTCAAAAAACATATATCTGCAACAAAACACTTACCAAGGACACAAAACAAGGCATCGTTTTGTAAAAAAAAAAATCATTTATTAAAAAAGAAAGAAATATGATGCAACAATATGATGCGCCATCATGCATTAAAAATATTTATCAAAATTTAGGATTAGTTTATTGAGACAGATTTAATTTATGTTAATTGGCAAGTGTAAACTCTGCTATAAAATAACTTTGAGACTTTTTTGGGCTAATGTGCATATCTCTGACAAAATGTTTTAACCCTATGTACCATTTTATCCCATTTTATCCATTGGAGAGTATCAAAATTGTAGTATCAAATTGTATCTACTGGAGGGGGTTCTTCTTCCATAGATTAAACGCACATGGCAATTTCTATAAGATAAACACACGTTATTGTATACAGGGCACCATTTGTAACTCCTAGTCATGAAGAGGTGGTATATAGGCTGGGTAATAACATGGGTACCCACTGGGTACATTGAGTTCAAATTTAATTTAGTTCTTCTACCATCTTCTAAACTCTTAACATGTACTTTTCTGCAACTCTAGAGGGCATTTTATTCAGCGACGGTGCCGCCACCAGTGCACTAGGCAGTGAGTCCTCTGAAGTGCGTGAGCGCTGGCTGCGACAGAGATGTACTTTAATGCCGCTGAGGGCCAACTGCGGCGGATCTGGGTCGGACCTGCGGTGAAGCTGAAGATTGACTCTTCATCTGCATGGCACCCTCATTGTACACCACATATCTTTATAGAGACAGAGAGGCATTTGAATCTGAGAGCGCCAGATCTTGGAGTTTTTTTCATTACCTTTTTTAGGTAGAGAATTTTGTACTCATATGCAGGGAGTTTCTTTTCCGCCCAGTGTATTGTTTACCTGTTGAAATTGCTGTGCCTGTAAGCCAACACGTACAATTTCAGGCATAGCGCAGGAGGCGGCGCGGTGGAGCAGGGGGTAATCTGACGCTCCGTTGTCCAATCACAGGGCTACACAAATAAACCAACCACAACCGGCCACACTCAGACCTATTTCGAATGGAAATGGATGAAAGAGATGGAGAGGGCGGGGGTAGCAGGAGCAAGGGAGAAAAGTGAGGGGTCTGGATCTGGAGTCGGAAAAGCTGCTGCCCTGTTATTACCATAAGATCTTTTCCTTTCCATATTATTCAGGAAGCTGTTCTGATGGAACAGACATTTGATATCTCATTTCTTTTTTTTTCCTTCCCTCTTTTGCCTGGAGGAGTCACCAAATATACAATTTTTAATTCACACACACACACACACACACACACACATTCCAATGTTCTTCCGCTCTGCATAGCAGCTTTATTAAATAAAAAAAGGACCAAAAGCACCAGTGTAGATGAACAAAGGCACTCATATTCCTACCAGACCCCTCCCAGAATTTTGACCAATAGGTCGATAAATAAATACACTATATAAATAAGACCATCCAGCCCACCCGCTAAAGAACACTGAGTCCCACATCTGTGGGACAATTACACTTGGGGTGCAGGGAAAAAAAATGGATCGATGGCTTGTGCTGCTACAGCCTGCCCTGCTGTGGATCTCACTGACGCTGAGCCCGGGACGAACCCAAATGGAATCGCAGGTGCAGAGCGAGATAATAAAGGAACCTGTCTGGTCGTGCCCCAGATTTCTCATGATCCACTGCCATTTGCTTAACAGGATGCTCTTGCCTCATGTTTTATTTTTTGGCCGGCGTGTCGTGCCGTGGTGGTTTGGTCTCACGCGAGCAATCTGTGATTATGCATGTCCCGAGGCCAGACCTGTTCATGAAAATCTGCTGATGATGAAAGTATAATCAACACACCGAGTATGTTTCATTGCTGGAGATCCTGGCCATGACGCCACATAATCATCCTCTGTTTGCTTAAAGCCACTGGGATCTCTTTTTCCTAATCAAAAGTATTCAGGACTGACGAGAGTTTTCATGTGACCAAACAGTGGCTGCTTTCAACCTCTAATACGTCAATAAGACGTATTAATTTTACAGAAACTCATGAAGAATATGTTTACTGCAAAACAAATCAACACTTGATGGCAATGAGAATATTAAACATGAAGATATTTAAAATTGTGTAAGTCTGGTACTTTGTTCTGACTCACAAAATGGTCTTTAGGGTAACTAAAAAAATGTATATATTTTTTTAATAGCTGATTTACTATATAAACATTTATATATATGTATAATAAAATCCAAATATAAGGTAAGATAAAAATGTTTTTGACAAATTGTAAATAGTTCATGAGACAATACAGCAATAGATATGAAAGTAATTAGAGTGCAATGTAAATGTAGTGAATTCAGTATTAAACAAAACAACACGTGACTATGACATTTAGATATGATGGCTCTGTGATATTTAGAAATGTCAGTTTGGTGTCTGTTTTTATTTGAAGTGAGTACTACATAGGAGGTAATTATTCGTCTTATCACCACCTTATCAGTGTTATAATGATGATGGGGTCTGAGCCTGGAGGAGGACAGTGTTTTTAATTGCATCCTCTGGGATACTCTCTGTTGTTGTGGGAAAGACCCCAGCATTAGCAGATTTCAAAACCCACCCCCTACCCCCAGCAGACCACAACACCAACCATGCTATTCGTAATTTCTTCTCCTCATCTTTCTTTAGGTTCTGCTTTCCCTTTTTTTCTCTTCTTTTTTCACCTCTTTTGATTTCCCCCGCACACCTGAGCTCTTTCACAGCTAAAGTAAAAGCACATACAAATAAGATCGTAAGAGGAAAAGCGCACATAGGTTATGCAAACTGTACAGTGTTCCTTTTTACATTTACAGCATTTGGCAGACGCTCTTTTCCAAAGAGACTTCCATAAGTGCTTCAAATATCCATGATTGAAAACCCTTGTTTTGTTCACTAGGAACCGATCTGTAGATACCATTTACAGAACAAAACATTTTTTTTTCATATTGAGTTTATGATGTTTCCGTAAGAGCTCTTTTAGTTCAAACATTTAAAAAAAATAAATAAATGTTTTCAATGACCAAACTATTCAGACATCTAGTGGAAGTTCATTCCTCCACCTAGGAGCCAAGCCAGAATATAGTTTTGAATGCCTTCCTGGTACCTTGAGAGATGGTGGTACCAGTCGAGCAGTGATGGAGGATTGGAGAGATCAAGATGCAGAGCTAGGAGTGATGAGAGATCTGAGGTAGGAGGGTGCTGACCCTTCCTTGGCTTTGTAGGCAATCTTCAGTATTTTGAATCTGGTGTGGACAGCTACAAGAAGCCAGTGGAGGAAACATAGCAATGGAGTGATATGGGTGAATTTGGGAAGGTTGAAAAAAAAGTGTGCTGCAGCGTTCTGGATCAGCTGAAGAGGCTGAGTAGCGCTCAGAGGAAGACCAGCCAGAAGAGAGATACAGTAGATCAGTTTGGAAATGACCAGAGAATGGACAAGTATCTGAGTAGCCTGAGTTGATAGAAAAGAATGAATACACCTATTGTTGTAGAAAGGGAATAGTAATGAATGAGCGTTGGAAACATAGGAGAGTAAGAGAGGCGGATCATCCAAGGTTGCATGTAGTTGTTGAAGGAGAGATTTGTCCAGGAAGATTTGTGTAGTGGGGGGGAATAGCAGTTCAATTTTGCTGGGATTGATTTTCAGATAATGTGGAAGCAGAGATTTTGGTTGACACATTTTCATCTGATGGCAATAAAGAAAAAGAATTTCTGAGGTGCAGATGTGGTCCCCCTCCATGTCACCTGGTAAGATGTATCCAGATAGGAAGCCATCCACTGCCATACCTTTTCCCAGACCTCTAAGGATGGTCAGGAGAGTCTTGTAGTTGTCTGTTTCAAATGCCACTGAAAAGTCCAGAAAGATTAGCATTGATGAGAATTTTCTTATATCACAGCATGTAATTTCTCTGTAACAGCCAGAAGAGCAGTCTCTGTTGAGTGGGCAGTTTTGCCCACCCAAACTAATTTGATTCCTGAAGATTTTTCTGGTTAAGGTAGATAGAGAGCTGATTATAGATGCTATGTTCTAGGATTTTTGAAAGAAATGGAAGGAGAGAGATTGGTCTATAAAATATAAGATATCAGAGGGATTGACTGTGGATCTCTAAAGAATCATTGGGATAGTTGGGATGATTCTGGCCTTTCTGAAAGCTGTTGGAATGAGACCAGATGTTATGGACTGATTAAATATGAATGTGATGAATGGGAGGAGGACATAAGAGAAGGAATTGGATCCAGTGAACAGGATCTAATCTGATTTCAGGGTAGAGAAGTGATCCAATGAGGAGGATGGTGAATCCTGGGTATTAACTACAGGAGTAAATGACTGGTGAAGGCGTTAATTTTTTTTTTCTTCAAAAAAGTTTGCAAAGTCCAATAGGTCAGCAGACATAAAGTGGGATGGTAATGAAGTCTTAATTTCCTTTTTGTGAGTTGAAGACCTGTTATTGGTAGTCAAATTGAAGGAGTGGAAAAAGACAGAAAAACTGGATCATGTCTTGTGGAAGATTGATGTTTCCAAGGAGGATTAATGTGGCACTAAGAAGAGTGTCTAGTTCATCTAGTCCATGGTGTCGAGGAGGACGGCAGGCAACAATGATCTGTAGGTTGACTGGGGAAGAAATTGTAACAGCATGGAACTCAAAAGATGGAAATTTTGAGGTGTAAAAGAGAAATCAGGGCACCACACTTTGTATAGCATGATACCCACACCCCCACCTCTCTTACTTTGGGGTCCTGGGGTGTAAAAAAAAATCTGAAGAGAGAGCTGTTGGTGTAGCAGAATGATGGGTTTATCCAGGTTTCAGTTATGAGTGTAAAGATGGAAGAGCTGCTATAAAGTCTGTTTTGTTAACTGCAGGTTTGCAGTTACAGGGTACACTATAGTTGGAGATGGAGACAAAATGGATGGATAGAAGTTATTAATAACCCTTCTTTTGTGGTTTAAAAAATGGATAAGTGACAGATGCAATAGTTTCAGACCAAATGTTATCCTAATTGAGTAGTTGCCCCTGAGAATGTGAATAATACAGAGTACACAAATGAACCAATGAGATCAAGAATGCAGTATAATAGAAAAATCCACTTACATTTACATTTACATTTACAGCATTTATCAGACGCCCTTATCCAGAGCGACTTACAATCAGTAGTTACAGGGACAGTCCCCCCCTGGAGCAATTTAGGGTTAAGTGTCTTGCTCAGGGACACAATGGTAGTAAGTGGGATTTGAACCCGGGTCTTCTGGTTCATAGGCGAGTGTTTTATCCACTAGGCTACTACCACCCCTTAATTTATGAGCCTAAGCCCCACCTCTCAATTATAACTTTAATCAGTTACAACAAGTACTTTCTTCAGTACCTGAGAATACTAATAATCTAGCCTTAACCACTAATAATAACAGCAACAGCAACAATTACCTTTAGAGTTAACAGTAACACAGAATAAACCGGTCAGCTAAATTGAATTTAAAACCAGTCCTACCTTACCAACAGGAAAGAATCCCAGATAAAGTACCTTTTAAGCACCTTGTTAAGCTCAAGGAACTCTCAACATGTCAGATGTCAGCACATTACAACCTTTCAGGGAGAGAATGCACCAAAAGGCTTTTTTTTGTGTATGTGTATGTGTATGTGTATGTGCATGCTCACATCCCATTGCACAAAATCAAGCATTGCCAGGAAATCTATTTCTGCCAAGCCCTTTGGGATCTGGTTACAGCAGATCATGGATGTACCGTGCATAGTGTGCTTATAATGTGAGGCCTTCACTTTCATCTGAAACAAAATAGTCGTTCTGTTTGCATTCCTAAATTAAAACTTAAATAAAAAATAATTAATTACACTTAATTAAAGCAAATATGCATACACATTTCACCCCTACCCAAACTAAATGGTTATAATAGACAGCAGGAATGAACTGACAGCCCATGCATGCCACGTGGTTCTTTCTCTCGACACAGCATATGAAGTGAGAGGAACTTACTGCATACGAGACAGTGTTTAGTGCACGAGAGGGACAGTTAACCCATCCACAGAATGATTTCACAGTAGACATTGGCGGCTAAGACAACAGTTTGTGTGCTAATAAGCTTTTATTACTCCCAGTTGTGCTCTTGCTGGTGTGCTTGGCATGCCTTTAAGGCCGTTAGTTCAGTTTTGTTGTGTGCTAAATGGCCCTTCAACCTCTCATGCACATTCAAGGCATTGTTCCCTCTTTGCTTTAGATGCCTGTACAAATTATTTACACATTTTTGACGGAAAAAGAGGAGAGGTTGAGCACAGACAAAGTAAAACATCAATCAAACATTCTTATTATTTTGTTCACTGGTGTTTAGTATTATATAAGGAGCCACAACAATATGATCTCCTGATTATGAAAATAGAATTGTCTATGCTCGGTCTGTTCCCTGTTGGAAGTCACAAAGGTGCATTACAATTAATTGCATTATGCAAATCAATAACACATTGTTAATTTTGTGATGAATCTGGAATTAAGAGGGCTGGATTGTAAGGGAGGCCTTCTTATTTGCTTGTGTCATGAGATGCTTCCATTTTTTTTTTAACTCTGTAAAGGTGCCATAAAGAGATAAGAGAGAGAAAACTCATATTAGGACAACGACAACATTGGGAAATATAGTGAGACAAATTGCTGATAAAAAATATGTAAATCCACAAATATGTAAGCAAATAAAAGAGGCAGGTTGACACAGGGGGTAGCATTTAATTGCTTGTCTCATCAGCCAACTTGTAATAGTTAAAAAAAGAGGCAATGTTACACCTAATGGTCAGTTGATATTGACCTATTGGATTCTGTTTGCTATGTAAAATATAAGGGCCAACAGACAGCGCTCATTATATGGCAAATTAATCGCATATTCTAAGGTGGAACAACTGTCACCCAGTCTCTAGCCATAAATGCTTAATTTTTATCAAGGTCATGGCTGTAAGAGCCCATCCCATACTTCCAGGCCAGAGCAATTTAGAGTTGACAATTTACCTAGTGTTCATGTCTTTGGAGGAGGTGGGAGGCAAAACAGCATTCCAATATGCAAACTCCACACACACACACAAAGCTGGAGTCACTATTTCAACTCACGACCAAAGGTGAAACTCCTGGTGGATGGGCTTGAAGGAGGCATTTTGTACAGATGATTATGTGCACAGCATACGGGAGGAAATTAACCATGCTAATATAGATAATACCACACGTCCTCCAAGGAACCCCTTTATGAACCTTGTGTGTTGCCTGAGTAGTCTTAAGTCAGGTGTTTAACATGGAACACACAGACCAGTAAGCACCAAGGCACTTGTGCGGTCCCTGCATGTGAAAATAGAGGGTGACTAATGGATATGGCCCTGTAGGGATCCTTCAGTAGTCCAGAGCATGACGAAATCCACAGCTTTTTCACCCCTTAGTAATCAACTTTGATTAGAAGCTCTATTTCAGGGATATTGTGTTTGGATGGAGGGGGCTATGAGGACATGGGGTGGGTTCATTTTATTTGATCCAGGCTAACAGCATTGCCCCTGGTGGCCACCCTCAGGTTCTCCTCTTCGTGCCGATTCAGAGATTTTTACAGAAATGTAAAGAAAAAAATCAACGGACATGTATACAATTACTTTTTTGAGATATTTGCTAAGTATTACATTTCTAGCCTGATGCCATATATGTGCTGTTTGATGCCATATATGTGACATCAAACAGCTCTTGAATTAAAGACTAAACATTAGCATACTGTGGTAATGGGGCTGGCAGTTGATCACCATTAACACGAGCTAATCACTTTCTAATTGAATTTGTGTATGTATTGCTGCTATTTGCATTCCAGGTCTGGTAGCTGTTCCAGTTTTTACTGATGCTAGATTGGCCACGAGGTCATTGTTATAGTGGCTCATCCACAAGATTGCTGTTGGATCTAATGAGCAAGAACGTTTAGCATAAAAACTAATTGCATTGCTTGCTCTGTTTGTTTAAGGTAAATGGGTCACTCACTCATAATGCATGAAATGTGAAGTGATCTGTAACAAGGTTAGTTAATATTAGGTCCAAAAGTACAGAAATAGCTCTTTTCAGAGATTCCTGCTTGAAAATTACATACCCAACTGAGAAAAACACAGTGACTTTTTCCATTTACAAACAATGGCCAGTTATGGTTCACACATGATGCATCAGCTACTGGTGTGAAAAACAGAATCTCACAGAAACAGGTTTTCTGGATATTATTTACATTTGTGACATTTGGCATATGCCCTTACAACATGCTTTCAGGTTGCCATCGATGAAAGTAATCAATTCTGGTTCACTAGAACTCCGGCTATGATTACAATCATTCCATTTGCACTCTGTTGTAGTTTTTCTTATTTATATAAAAAAGCCATGCCAGTCTCAGAGAGTAGTAATACTAGTAGTACTGTTGAAGTGTTGGCTTCTTCCCAATACCCATAGCCATGAATGCTATTACTTGTAGTTGCTTGGCAATTGAAAATTTGTTTAGGTTCATTTTGTGTTTTTAGTCTGTATGTGTTTGCACAGGAAAACCATTAAAACAGACATCTACCATTCTGTGTATAAAATACAGCCAATAACTTGGAAAAAAACCTAATTGAAATGTATCAAACAAGATTATTTAACATGGTGTTCAACTTTTTTCATCTATTGTGGAAATTATGCAGAGATGCAGCAATCATTGATTTACCATGGGAATATTTGTGTAGTTTTACATGTGAAGCCCTGAACCCAACATGCATTTGACAAAATAAGCAGTGTAGTGATTCCACAATTCATTTATTATGCACACTAATTACACGTTTGACAGGACTAGTTGAGTCTACTTGTAGATTTACGCCCCTGGGTCTAAAGACCCTCAGGGCTGCCCTAAAAATGGCTTCTTTAGCACGCAACCAGTCCCAAATACCCCAAATAAACTTAACAGATGTAGCTATAAAATGTTAATATACTGCTTTCTAACAGCTACAAGGTCAAGATAAAAAATAAAATTCTAGATCATCTGTGATTGCATCTATTTATTATGAATGACATGACTGCACGGTAGTGAGAAATCATCTGGAGGCTTAATGGATGAACCCGATCGTCATATTACCCCAGATGGCCACAAAGTTGCAGTTCAAACCACACTTCATTTGGTCATTTGGTCCCTCAGTCATACATTTATGTGCTGCACAAGAGGAATTACTACTAGTTATTGTCGCTCTGGATATGAATATCAGTTAATTGTAACACAATGCAATAAGAGGGCAGACACATAGTTCACACGTTCAAATAAGACAAAATTATATTTTTCTCAGTGGATCTAGGGATCCCCATCTGGGGATTTGACATATCCATTTTTGCTGTTTTTAAACTGTGTTAGTGGGCCCATGTCCTGGGGAAGATGGGTTAGAAGAGAGGACCGAGGCAGCAATGTGATTGACAGCTCCACTCCGTTGTCTGAGAATTAGGCAGCTTTTTTTTTCTTCCTGCGGCCGAACTCATAATGGTAGTAGGAAGTTCCGTTGTTGACAGACCATAATGCTCCTTTTCGCTGACAAGAGCAGCTGATAATAAGAGTCAGCCCACTGTAGCTGTCAGGTGGTGAGTAGGAAGTGAAATGAAAATGGAAGGAAATGTAAGGGTGTTAAGACGAGTGCTGCAATTTTCTTCTTCCAGTTACGGGACTTTTGCAGCTGAGTCCTTCCCCCCAGGCAGGGATTTAGCCCCCCTTCAGTGACAGGTCTGTTGGGGCCCAAAGCCAATGGGCTTCGCATGTCAGGTTTTGCACGAGTGACAAAGGTGGCTAACACAAGGTAAGGGCAGGTTACGATCTGATTTGGTGCGGGTGACTCCAGCAGTGGAAGACATAGAGTTTCAGTACAACTCTAGCACCACTTTGGCACATGATAGCATGCAACTTTAATCACCACAGGGACACATGGTCTAATATTACCTGATCGATATTGAAAATTAAGTTGACTCAAATTGCATCAATGCAGCTTATCCAGAATCATGCTTCTGCTGAACGATGGGTCGTTTCACGTAGAATGAACCTAAAATTAATGAATGGATGAACAGGCCAAAGAAAAAACATAAAATGTCATGACTGCTGTGCCTTACAATAAGATACATGCTATTACACTGGACATACGATGTGCTGAGGGAAAAGATCGCTTGAAATCATCCTCAGAGAAATGATGGGTGATTGGATATGACAAGTTCTGTCATTCGATGGGATCGCCCTGTCATAGTGCATGTATGTGAGGTGTGCGTAAATGTGTGGGTCTTGGAGCGGTGGGTGAGGTGCAGTGTCTTATCGTGTTTGTCACTTTTGAAGTGACAGTAAAATGAGCTTATGAGTACCTGAATAAAAAAATTTTACAGGGCGAGGCTAGAAGATATTTGTGCTTGAAAGCCCTGCAGAATGTGTGTGGCATTTCCACCCCTTCAATTTAAATGATTTTTGCATTTTCATTGGACTGCACTATGTTTTCTGACAAACATAAACAGATACAAATTCTTTACTTACATTTACATGGAAGTATAGGCATGGAAAAGAAAATTTTTGCCAATGCTTGAGGAATTTTTACAACATCCTATTGTCAGCACACTGATATCAGATATGATGTCATAATCCTTACAGCCAATTGCATGCTAGCATGCCTTAATCTTGGAAACATGGTCTCTTGAAGGTCTAGTACCCTGGAAATAACAAATATACATTTTCTTTTCTAAACATACTGTTTAGAACAGTTCTCTTCTCTAAACATTGGTCCATTTGCACTTCAAGCAACTATACTGTCAATACGGATTTTTTTAGCCAATCACAGCTGAGAATACTCTTGATACATGATGGACAGATTACTTTTATCCAAAGTGACTTACAGGAGGAAGACACCAGCAATTCTCGTTCAATTACTATAGATTTTGAGTTTAGAAAAACAGAGCCCTGATAAGGCCTAACTTGTCAGCAAAGAACATGCTCAGAGATTGTTAAGTGCTAGACGAAGAAAAAATTATAATATATATATATTTTTTGTATTATTTTGTTCAGTGTGTGTGCATGTGTGTGTGTAAGTGTTAGATTTGTCTGAAATACTTTTTGAATAAGCGGGTTTTCAACTGCTTCTTAAATTTGGTAGTAGTCTCGGCTAGTCGAATGGAGCAGGGCAAGTTGTTCCACCAGCCAGGCACCCCAAAGGAGAACTGAGTCAATTGGAATCAGAGACCCCGTGAAGAGGGAATTTTCAGTCTCATTTCATTTGCAGATCGGAGGGCATGCAGGAATGTAGCTAGCTAGTAGTGTATTGATATAGGAGGGTGCAGTTCCATTTACAGTCCTGTAGGTGAGCATCAAGGACTTGAACTCAATGCAAGCAGCCAGTGGAGAGAGGTGAGAAGAGGCGTGAGATGGTGTGTATTTTGGCTGAATGAAGATGAGACGGGCTGCCACATTTTGGACCATCTGGACTGGTTTTATAGTGACTCCAAGGCTTTTTGCAGACACCGTGGGTGTTAACAGTAGCGAGCCAATTTGAATTGAGAGGTTTTGCTGAGGGAAGTTGTTGCCCGGAAAGATCAGAATTTCAGTTTTGGATAGGTTGAGTTGGAGGTCCATGCCGATATGTCTGAGAGATAGGCCGAAATTTTTGTCGCAATAGTGGCATCTTCTGTTGGGAAAGACAAATAGAGCTGGGTGTCATCAGCGTAGGAGGAATCCATCTGATTGGATGATGTGACCAAGTGAACGAGTGTATATTGAGAATAGAAGGGGGGCCAAAGACAGAGCCTTGTGGAACCTCCGTGGTTACCCTAGAGAGCACAGATGTCTCATATCAGCATGATACTTTGAAAGACCTGTCATGAAGATAAGAGATTACAGACAGTGGCATGGTTTTTTGGAAAAGGGCCCATGAAGAACACCTAGTTTGACGGCGAGTCAGTTGGTGTGACTGCTCCCTTGTAATGTGAGACTGCCAGCAGAAGAGAAGAGAAGAGAAGAGAAGAGAAGAGAAGAGAAGAGAAGAGAAGAGAAGAGAAGAGAAGAGAAGAGAAGAGAAGAGAAGAGAAGAGAAGAGAAGAGAAGAGCTCATTGGGTGTTTGAATCATAGCCATTTCTTAATCATTCTGATTGGCAGGTTTGCTTGGAGGGATTTGGGTCAACTCTTTTGTCACTACAGAAGCTCCCGCTGCTAATTGGCCATTTCTAATTGGGAGAAAGAGGAGACAATTGGAAAAAAGTCCAAATAGAAGGAGGGGCAAGACAAGGCTCAGAGGCATTCGCTGTAGGGTAGAACAGACAGCTTTAAATGCTTTAATAAAGTGGTTGATTGTAATCATGAAGCCTGTTACTCAGCCAGTGTTTCTATTTGGATCTCCTGCTTCCTCCTACTGCACTCAAACACAACCATCAAATAAGTCTAGCACAGAGGACAGCCTTTGTTTTTTTTTTTTCACAAATAAAGGCATTATTTGAACATTGTCCATTGTCCAAACATCAGCACTTCTGTCACACAGTAGGTGTGACAATTAAACATGGGCTGTTCCCATAATCAGATCAGGGATTGACTATCCAGATGGTGAATTGTCCAAAACGGTCATTCTATTCATTTGTTTGAGACAATAAAAAGCACATTAGAACAATCAAGGAACATATCATCATATCATCACCATTAAATAGGATATGGAATTAATATGGCAGGTACTTGTGGAATGATGAAGTATATACACATATGGTCATAAAAGTCATATAAATGTGATTTAAACTTCAAAACAAGTTTGTTGAAATCTCCTAGTCCTTGAAGACCTTGGGTAATCACAGTGGAGCCTGTATTTCATGAATGTATGCTGTAGAGCAAAAGAGATAAATGAATAAATGCAAATATACATGAGCGATGCAGAGCGGATCGTATTAATGTACAAGGCAAAGAAAAGAAATGGTGTAATTAATTCTACAAAGCTGGGGGGAAAAGAGAAAACCGATCGCAGAGGAAACCGACTCCCACACAAGAGGGCCGAGCATGGTGCTCACAGCCCAGTAAGGTCATCTATCCCACCCTACAGCTGCTTCAACTGATACCAATTACTTTAAGGGGGAGACAGTCCTTGACTGGAACAATAGTATCTGCAGTTTAAGGATGAATAACACGCAGAAAGGATTCCCTGGCTACGTTCATCACTGATATACGTAGACGTGGCTCCATAACGGCCTTAAAGCCCAGAACTAATAAAAAAAAAAAACAGAAGTGTCCCGGAAGACGTCAGGTGTGAAGCTATTTATCGCCATGTCTGGCTGATAAAGCCACACAGAGAGGAACAATAAGAGATACAGAGATTGGGAGAAACAATAGGAAATTAAAAGGACAAGAGAAGCGGACACTCACAGAGGGTCAAGGTGGCAGATTGACAGAAGAATAATAAATAAATAAAAATTGTACACGACTTCCATAGTGGCACATTTCACCAGCTTAAAAGACAATCAGCCCATTAATTAGTGGGAGAGCACATCTAAGCATCGTCTAAACAATGCGGCCGTTTCTCGGTCCCTTCTCTTACTCCGAGCTCAAAAATGGCTTCTGCTGACTCACATTAATGAAAGGAGAACACATCCTTTTCATCCTGTCGGATGGTGAAACTCCCCTGTAATATCAGGGCTCACTAAACTTTCTACACAAAAAAAATCCCCAAAACAGAGACCTCCACACTCTACTTTTGTACTTTAGAACATTCAGCGGGACGCTCCAGCAGTTCATTAGGAAACGCTGCTTCATTAAATTCCAGGGCAATTTAAAAAAAAAAAAACGTCACATTGGGAACATTAGTGTGAGGAAATGACATGAAAAGAGCCACAAATGGAGAAAGAAAATGACAGTAATGAAATGGGGAAAGAAAGGAAATAAATAAATAAACCAGCCCAGTTTGTCATTGCGTGACGCGAGCTGTGGACAAAAACCATCCGCATCCAAACACCAAAGACCCCTGGGTGTGCTGATAAGCAGGAAACATTACAATCCTCCATCACTGAGCCAGAGTTATCCTGCACAGAAACACAAGCAAGCGGGCAGAAGTGCTGATGTTGTTTTAAAGACAACATTAAAGCCCATCAGTTTACATTATTAGTGTTTTATCCTTTACATTTTAATGGCATTTATTAGGCACCCTTGTCCAGACTAACTTACAATCAGTAGTAACAGGGGCAGTCCCCCTGGAGCAACGCCGGGTCAAGTCTCTTGCTCAGCAATGCAATGGTGGGTTTTGAACCTGTGACTTCGTGGCTTTCTGGTTCATATTTTACATTGCATGGTAGACAAAAGTTGTCTTGTTCCAATAGTGAGGGAGACAGTGGAGCCACAAGTAATGAAGGAGCTGCAATACTGATCCATCTGTAAAGACTACAAAGGTGACAGTAGCAATGGTCAATTTTGAATGTGAAAGTCATTGAGTGATTGTCATTGTGATACACATTGACACACAGTGACACAACGAAATGTGTCCTCTGCTCTTAACCATCACCCTTGGTGAGCAGTGGGCAGCCATGACAGGCGCCCGGGGAGCAGTGTGTGGGGACAGTGCTTTGCTCAGTGGCACCTTGGTGGATTGGCATTTGAACCGGCAACCTTCTGAATAACGGGGTCGCTTCCTTAACCGCTAGGCCACCACCACCAAATGTGGATGTACATTTTTTATTTGAAAGTGAAAGTGAAGAAAAATTGAAGTGATTGTCATTGTGAAACACTGCAGCACAGCAGACGGTGCACACAGTGGAAATTTGTCCTCTGCATTTAACCATCACCCTTGGTGAGCAGTGGGCAGCCATGACAGGCGCCCGGGGAGCAGTGTGTGGGGACGGTGCTTTGTGGCACCTCAGTGGCAACTTGGCGGAACGGTATTCGAACCGGCAACCTTCTGATTACGGGGCCGCTTCCTTAACTGCCAGACCACCACTCTTTCTATTTTGAAAAAAGAAAATTAATTTTTTTCAGTTTCACACAAACAAACTCACACTCGTATACGATGTCGTTATCTTGTGTAAATGACGCTATCTCTCTAAGGGTCTAAGAGCTGATACTTTTACAGGCTCTCACGCTCCAGTTAGCATGCAGAGGCATTTTCTTTGTGTTTTTATTCGTTTCTCATACCGTTTAAAATCCTGTTCTCTCCACTTCCTGTAGACTGCTACGTCATGCTGCTTTCAAAAAGCTTTCAAGTTTGAAACCACCAAAGTTTCAAACCACCAAAACAAACAGCTCCAATACGAGGGAAACCACAGGGGCCAAAGAAAGAAATGCGCAAAAAACACAGACCTTCAGACGTGAGCGGCGCAAGAGCGGGATATAGGACGGAGGGTTGGAAATGTCAGTGGGAGAGCCGAGGAGAGGCCGGGGGGATGTGAGTGAGGGATGGAGACACAGCAGAGATTAATGTAGCGGTCAGAACGAGGCGGGAGTGCGGCAGTGGGACTGAAGTCCAGCCCGAAGTGAGACAGACTGTCGTGCCAGGGGGCTGAGAGATGGAGAGACGTGAAAAGGCGTGCTTCTGATCACACTGTCTGGGGCGCTGTCAGACTCCTGCAGAATAATACATTTGCACACTGCCTCATAAAAAAAGACCGCTACCAATTTCATCAAGACACACCTACAACTTTACTTTGATGGGTCCATTTTGGTTATGTTCCCATGGCAACACCAGTCACGAGTGGTAATGTTTTCAGAATTGTTGGTTTTCACTTCGAATACTTACAGCTGGTGAATTTGTTAGTCGCCTTTCAGTCTTCTAGCATCAACAGGAACACAGTCTAGGGAAGTCCCATGTAGGACTAACCGATTGTCCCAAATCACTAGATGTTCTGGCTGAATTGACTCAACTGGTAAATGTTTTTTGCCATCATGAATTAAATATCAACAATACTATTTTCTGTTGAGTATGTGAAGCAGATTTAAGAGCTTTTTTTCCATTCTCAGTATGTATGAGTTTATATATATATATTTGCCTCTGCCCTGCAGAACTGATGCCTTATCTCTGGAGTATAGCAGCCCGTTTTAAATCACCACATGCATTTTATGGGTGCAGAACAAGGCATTTATTAGCATTTCCTTGTGGAGCTTCTAAGCAGGGGGTGGCAGGACCTTGGGAGAACAAGAGGACCTAAGATTGTCCCAGAATTCCCCTTTAGGCCTCCCTGGTGTGGCTCAGCTTCAAAGTCCCAGACTGACGCTGTGGGGCAATGAGAGAAGAGTCCACCAACGCAGCTCAAGGGAAACAAATGAATGTTTCAAATTATGCCAAACTCTCTGCCATTGAGTCTTTTTTCATCCCGTTCCTTTCAAATGAAATTAAATCCAGCGCAAGGAGGGACCCGGTCACATGTAGCTCACTGCTGTGGCAAACTCTTCCCCAGCTCTCACTTCAGCCTGAGTGATGGCAGAGTGCTGCTAACAAGTCATGTGACTTGCAAGCTTTCACTTCACACGTGTCAGCTCTAAAATCTGTGATGTGACAAGTAGCCATGCCTAGGAAACAGATCTATGTTTTTTTCTGTTGCATATAGTAGTTGGTCAGTAGTTATGAGTGGAAAAAACACTTAAAACAAAAATTTGCTTCATACAATGTGACAAAATACATAAGCTTTCTATGCGGAGAGGATGGGAGACACTTGATCTCAAAAAGGGTTTATGGGTGCAATGTGTGGCTCCAAGGCCAGTTCCCTTCATCACAGGCGGAGTGAGATGTTTCTAATAAATGCTGTTTGTTGCGATCAAAACACAGCTGTCTCTCCGGTCACCACCACTGTGTTCATTTCCATCACTGGACCGGTGTCCTTCAATCTCAGTCTGTCTCTCCTCGCTCTCCTCATGGCCCGATCGCCCCGGCTAGGAGGAGAACTGACATCATCACTTACCCTCCCCTGGACATCATCAATAAGGCTTCACACAGGTCTGGCAGCTGGGAGAGATGCTCATTAGGCCAGGCTGCTCACCATTTCACACCGACTCCATCAAAACTCATTTCAGCAGATGTGGCTGGGGTCCCTTTCTATCTGTACATACACACAGTTGTATTCACACTGACAACAACATCCATAACATATGCTATGGATGTGTAATTACCTCTATAAACCCCTTATACTTAATCCAGTCCTTAACATTATACTCTTCATACAACTCATATTTCATGTTTTCTTACTTTTCAGAAGAATTTGCACAGACACAAAAGTATGTTAAAACACACATGCTTACTATTGCCTGTGCAATTTAACTTACATTTGCATTTACATTTAAGGCATTTGGCAGACATCCTTATCCAGAGCGACTTACAATCAGTAGTTACAGGGGACAGTCCCCCCCTGGAGACACTTAGGGTTAAGTGTCTTGCTCAGGGACACAATGGTAGTAAGTGGGGTTTGAACCCGGGTCGTCTGGTTCATAGACGAGGGTCTTACCCACTTAGACATTTCCACCCCCTTAAACATTTGACTTTTTTAACCAGCCACAGAGCCAAAAGCAACATGAATTAATTATTACCTGCTTGCACCCATTATCTTGTTGCCTTCTCCAAACACCACTTCCTTTTGGTGCTGATTTTATGGTCCTCAGTGTATTTGTGCAACACCACACCAGGCTGATGCAGCCACTATGATGGAAGTTGAGTGCAACAGCAGTCTGTTATACACTTTGTTCAATTCTGTGTGTGTGTGTGTGTGTGTGTGTGTGTGTGTTTGGTGGGGGCAACTCGCTAAAAAAACTCTTCTCTGCCATCCTCTTCTATCTTTTTTTCTTCCAGGATGCTTCAACTCCAGGTGTCACCTTGGCACAGGTCTGTGATGTGATTGAGTGACAAGGCAGGAGTGTTTGAGGAGAAAAGTGCCAGAGTCACCAAAGATGTCTGGAAAGTGCATGTGTAGAAAAGCCCATTGGCGGGGTTACCTCATGTCACCGCCATCAAAACTTAATGACGAGAAAGGGCTGACAGACGGGCGAGGTAATCCATTTTTACCATTTCTAATGTGCCTCGCATCACAGGCAGTGATTTACTTCACCTACCCCAGAGACATTGCAACTTCACTATATATGGAAGAGACTTAGTACCACCTGAACTTTTTGAGAAAGTCTTGTTGCTTTCAACAACATATCCACTTCCCCTTTGAGCATGCCAATGGGTTATCATTACTGTGTGGCCATACATTTATTCATTCAATCATTCATTTATTATTCTATTTTTCGTCTTTCGTATGAGGGTCTGTGTAATGATTTGAAGTGAAGTGAAGTGATTGTCACATGTGATACACAGCAGTACAGCACATGGTGCCCACAGTGAAATTTGTCCTCTGCATTTAACCATCACCCTGAGTGAACAGTGGGCATCCATGACAGGCGCCCGGGGAGCAGTGTGTGGGGACGGTGCTTTGCTCAGTGGCACCTCACTGGCAACTTGAAGGATCAGGATTCGAACTGGCAACCTTCTGATTACAGGGCAGCTTCCTTAACCGCTGGCCACCACTGCCCGGATTTGGCACATCACTTCCATACTTCCATCTGGACACCTTATGAACTTTATGAACATAGCCTTGAACATGTGTCTTAACAAAAAGAATGCATATAGTCTTAATCAAAACGGATTTTAACTATGATATGACTAATTAAGTGTCCAGCTAGTCAAACTTTTAAAACCTTTTTTTCCAAAGACAAATGTAAAGTGACATGTTTTGAGAAAATTTCAGATTTGATCCTGGATGAACGCAACTTATCATGCCGCTAATGCATGTTTGATGCCATGAGGGCGTGCACTCCACAGAGAGTCAAGGGATCAAAACAGTTCAAGCAGAATGTTGCGATATTGCACTTTGCAAACGGAAATATATCCATCTCTCAATCCAAAGAGTGAAAGGGGAGGCACGTGCTGAACATCGGCCAATCCGTTTTTCCGGAGTGAGAAAGTGCTGACACCAGCCCTAATTTTTATAATGTCACATTACATTCGGGGTAATCCTGCAGAACCAGCTTGAAGCCTCGGTCCCGCTTGCTAGAACAGTGCCAGGGGAACAGTATTGATTTTCCAAAGAGCTATTTAGATGGCCGAATAAAATAAATAACACTGCATTCTTTCTTTCTAAAGAAGACACACAAACAGCCAGACATACACACTAATCGCATCACTTATAACCAAAATTAACAGCGGTTGGTTTGCAAAAAAATTTATCTTAGCCTCTCTGGGCTCTCCAAAGCACTTGAACCTTCCACCAGTCACAGACACTGTTCTCCTTGCAAAACCCTCAATGCACAGACCTGCCTGCCGACGTACTAAGGAACCGGCAGTGCTGCTGCTGCCGGTGCAGCATGCATATGCAACGGAACAAGCACTTACCTGTGTTCGTCAAGGTGAAGGTTTGGTAAACAGCCCAAGCGCCGGAGCCCAGGTGAACACAGGAACATAAGATGGAAGCCGTGAGAGGAAAGAAAAGAAGAGAGGAACCGTAAGGCAATGTTGCGCGGTGAATATTTAAAACTTTTCTTCATAGAATGCAGAAAAGGCGGCAATGGAAGTGGCATTTGTGGGAGTCGTTGGGGGGGGTACTTCAAGCTGATGAATAATTGAAGCGACGAAGCCCTTGCGAGGTGAAATAGCTAGACAGTAACACTTTAAAGGGCAATGATTGACAGTGACGCAGGTCAAAGCGACAGGTTACTGTCAAGATTCTTACAGGGCTTCAGAACATGCTAATGTGACAAAACTACAGAATAACCATGGAAACCGCGGCCCTTCAGAAATGAGGGGCTTTTCAGTAGACAAATGAGGCCTATTTGCTGCAACCATTAGAATGATCATGTTACATCATGCTAGAGCTGCCATTATCTCCAATATTTACATCTTTATAACTAGTAGAAAAAAGGAATCTTCCAAGCCCATGAATAATTTTACTTTTTCAAAAAATCTTCAAAACATGCATTATGCAACACAGAGGTGATCCATTAAGGGGTTAAGGTAAAGGCACGCATAATTTGTGAAGGCTTCTGCTAAAGTAAACTGCCCACAAGCTGACCTTGACTGTATTAGCTTGGCCAGTATGAATTCACTCATGTACTGGGTGAGGTCATATATATATATATATATATATATACATACACACACACACACACACACACACACACACACACACACACACACACACACACACACACACACACACACACACGTACACACTCATGCCATCAGACTGCTTTTAAAGCATTTACCTCTACTAAATGACCTTAAGGCTTCTAAACTGGACAAATAGTTATAAAATAATGACCACTATAGACGTCTGTCTTATTGCAGTTCACCTTGCTTAGAGGTAGTCCCTCTAAAAATGTTGCTGCTTGTCATGAATTGGGGTCCAAGGGGGAAGGAAGCACAGAAGCAGGACATTATCAGAGACAAGGTGATTAATTAAAGACAAAACACGGCTCGATGGCCAAAAAGAAAACGGACAGAACAAAAACAAACGCAAAGGCGCGTGGCATAAAGCCAGGAACTGAAAAGTTACTGTCGCAGCACCCACTGGGTGGTGCTGAACTGCTTTTAAAGAGTCCTTAGTAATCAAGCCTAATTGGCTTCAGATGAGATTACTCAGGACTCCTTAATTAGGTGCCTGTTTCAAAAAGGGTCAAAGGTTGGGGCACTTTCAGAATGGCTTCTGTTAAAACCCAATTGAAACGATTCTGGACTTTACGAGAAATAAATGTGTTTAAGGTTTATGTGAACCCTGCTCTCGGCATCCTTGTTTTCTGGAACGCCAGCCTACTCGTAAAATTCTCCTCCTCCCCCCAGCTGAATACATTCAGTAAGCTTTTCAGCGTGGTCTTCCATGAGATCAGGTATGTGCTGTGTCTCCGGTGGGTCAGTATATGACACCCATCATTCGTGGCTGTTTATTACCGCGCTGTGCTTCGAGCTGGAATGAACCTCTTTTAGGAGCAAACGAATGACGGAATGGAGAGTGACAGGTGTGTGGCCGCCGGCCATCTCCATCTCCCAATAAAAAGGAAAAGAACAAGATGCAGCGTGCCGCCGAGCTGAACGCCCCTCTAGGACTTTTCAGCAGGCACAGCACCGGGCACCCATCCAATGCCTGATCAAAGCCTGAGTGCTCACTGCCTGACCAATCCAGAAAAGAAAAAGACTAATTGAGGAGCTGGAGGGAAACCAGGCAAAAAAATAAAAAAATAAAAATTACACTGATAAGATATGCTGTGCCATAATTTGAAAACTGCTGTTGCCATTTAAGCTGAAGAGGTCTGACTGGATTTCATCAGTAAACATCAATTTGTGCTGTCGGCTTTTGTGAAGGCCAGACAACTGTGGCAGATATGTTCCCCTAACTGCATTTCATCTAATATATTAAGCTCTAACTTAATAATGACGTCTGCTCACAAACTACGCTCGACCTAATGCATTAAGTTAGAGTCGTTCGTTTTGTTCCTTCTATATCTCTAAATGAACCTTTAACTGAGACATGCCCAGCAGCCCTCAGATTAAATCCACTGTATTTTCTGTGCCTTCTGTTTACATGTTTCATTCACTTTATGTTGTTCATTTTACAAGAGTGTAAATGTAAAGGTTAAAAGTACACTGTATGACAAAGAAACAGTATCTGGTGTAACTGAATCTCACAAGTTGGACATTTTAACGTGATTAGATCGAGAGACAAGATGTGACAGTGACTCATTTTTCAATCAAATACATTTTTGTACATTAAAGAAACATGGATGCATATAGATAGTAAACAATCAATGCGTGTGTGTTTTCTTATATTAAATCCACATATAAAGTTAGAAATGGTAATATTTTTTTTTGTTTTTGCCTTTATGCAAATTTGTCTTAAGCCCTTATGCTTCTCTCCCCCTTCAATAAGCATTCAAACATCCTAATTTACTTTGTATTGCTCCACTTTATACTTGTATTGGTTTTCAAATTTAAATTCAAAAACACTTTATTGCACTTTCCCTCTCATTGCTTTTTTTTGTTTGTTTGACTTCACAGTTGAAGGTGAACATGTGTCTGCACGTTATACGTGGATAACTACGTATACGACAACTCAACGCCTTGAATCTTGAATTTTATTTCCCCCCCAGCTCGTTTTGCTGAGGGTCTTACACACATCTACGATTTCATGGGAACAAGCGTGGAGTGTAAAATCTGGGCCCTGAAAAGCTTGGAGGTGAAGAAGCAGTGGAAAATTAAGCATTAGGTAGAGGTAAAAAGTCTGAAAAGTCCAAAAATAGGAATCAGATGTAGTGGGGGGGGGGTGCCTTTGCGTAATCAAAACAACATTTATTGTGCAAATCTGCACATAAGTGGCATGAGAGCGTCTCTGCTTGTGTGAGTTTTCAGACATGCATAAATGCAGAGCGCCGCCGAGGCGCTTCACAGGAGCCGCCGCCGTGAGAGATGACGGCGCCTTGAAATTTTAATCTGCTAATTCAGAGCCTGGGACACACAAATAGAATTCAGAAGCAACATAGGCTGAGTCCTGCATGTTTATTTTCAAATATTTCTTTTTACACCAAAAAAAATCACAGAAGAGGGCATACAGCATTTATAATACTGTACCGCACCATTGTAGATTTTGATTTGGATTTTTGTACTGTGAGACTGTCATTAGCTGCCCATTCTACTGCTCACCTCCTGTTTTAAATGGTCCAAGGTCTGAATTATATATACTCTGCACCGCTGACGATTATTAAAAAAAGACTTAAATTATTTAAGGGCTGAATGGTGAAAGGTGCTATTGCTGTGAAGTTTCATGAATTTACGAGCGTTGGAGTTCCTGAAGCTGCAGTTTCTGCCCCAAGCTGACATAATGACAGTGTTGCGGCCTGTTGCATTTATCAGAACAAGACATCCCCAACCTACAGCACCCTTTCATAAATATCCTTCCTGAAGTTCATCTAACGAGTTATCACCTTCTTTAAAGCAGATATAAGACTTTAGACGTATTGTCCTGATACTAAATAATCTACTGTATATAATATGTAATGTGTATTCACTAATTTCATATTCACTAGTTTACCAAAATATTCTACATGTTGGTAGTAGTTGTGGTCCCAAGATGAGGAACATTCCCCACATTTTATGTCTTATTTCATTCTGGGAACAGTCAGCCATGTGCCCATTAAAGCTTGGTCAGCAATGTATTTTATAGTTAATTACAAAATATCTCAATTATTGATTAGGTTTAATTAGGCAAGGAAAAAAGTAGACAGCTTGGCCTCATGAAGCTTCTCGGGAAGTGCCACCATCTGCAATTCTCTCACTTAAAAAAATACCATTATTTCAACCAATTCTCAAATGCTGAACTGGTGTAGGGGGGGGAAATAAAATGTTCACTTGGTATTCGTTAAATCAGCATTAGCAAAGATGATTTTACCATTTAGTACTTGCACAAAACATAGTGTTGATTGCAGAACCAGAATGGAGTTTATGAACGATAAAGATAGATGGCTGCTCGGTATCAGGGCTGATAAATGTGCGACCAATCTTCTACCACAAGAGCTAGAAATTACACATGGAAAGTTCGTAAATCTGGTACGGGCCAATAATTTTCACCCCCAGCATTTTATATGAAGCCGATTAGGCCATGCATTTATGACATTCACATTTTAACTGTGCTGTTTGCAGTCATTGTGGCAGAAACTGTAAAGTGTTTACGAGACCACCATCATTTTTCCTGTTGTAATTATTATGAAGCAGTGTCTGGTATGTGTCATGTGCTGTGGCTGTGATGCCATGCTGCAAACTGTCTTCATAAGTCCTCCCTGCAATGCTTTCCTGTAAAATTTAGCCCGGCAGCCCACAAACCCTGGAAATGTCACTGTTTTTATGAGCAGGGTATCCTTTTGGGTTTCAGTCATTTCAACTTCCACAAGCCCCCCAAATGAAGGTGACATTAAATTCATGGCTAACTCTAAAAGTGACTTCCCAACAGCACCAAGTCGCTTTTTGCAGACAGACGTTATGATTCCTTTTATGCATATGAGATTCGCTGAGGGTAAAAACAATACAGGAGGGGTTCCTGAGAGCACAGCAGAATATTAAATCCCATGCAGGCACATCAGCGTACGTGCAAGAGATTTATAGGGTTATCTAGCAGACGGGGGAAAGGAAAGAAAGACGATTCCCTGTCCCGACTCTTCATCTCTTCACTGTAATTGCCTATAAATCATTAATTTTATTATTCCAGTCATTTCACAGGGAGCCGCTTAGCCGGAGGGAATGGAGTGCAGGACTTTTTACTTTTTTTTTTATTTAATGCTACACAGTTAGTCAGTTAGGACAGTGTGAACATCCAGATCCCCAAACCTGTCATGGACCCGAGGGGTGAGTGAAGGCGAAAGTCAGGTGTGAAATAGGTGTGGCTGCAACCACAGGCAGATCTTTTAATCACTTTCAAGAAGTGTCATGATAAATAGTCTGTGACTTTGTAGGGCTGAGAAGATGATCCATAAGAAAAATCTTTTTAATCAACAACTAATTGCATTTTCATTGGTTCATGCAGTGTTATCTGGGGGAAGTAAAAAGAGAAAAAAAAACATGGATTCTGAGAAGCTGTGATCCGCAGTAGACAGTAGACATTTGCACATGCAGGCAGCATGTGCAAATGAAAAATGATTCTCATATTTCGTTTCTTACAAATAACAACTTTTGAGTATTTCTGCTTATGATTACCAAATAGTTTTTGCCCTTAATAATCCTGTATAATTATAAATGGCACCTCATAACTTTATATCTTTTGTGTATAAACTGCACAGAAACACAATTCAAATTTGTATTACTAGGGTGGTAGTAGCCTGGTGGGTAACACACTCGACTATGAACCAGAAGACCCAGGTTTAAATCCCATTTACTACCATTGTGTACCTGAGCAAGACACTTAACCCTAAGTTGCTCCAGGGGGGGACTGTCCCTGTAACTACTGATTGTAAGTCGCTCTGGATCTAATAAATATTGTAAATGTATTTTCAATGTAAATGTATTACATGATCATAATATTATTTTTTAATTGCACCGCTAAAAAAAGCTTATTTCTCAGTCCCACAAGCATCACTGTGAGCCTGTCTGCATACAGCCGATTGGAAGACCCAGACACAAAGCTCCGCCCCTGCTTTCAATGCCACACTCAACAGTTTTCTCCTTTCATATACTGATGTAATTACAGTAATATTGGAAAAGATTATTTATATTTTTTATTTAACTTGGCCTAACCTTTTTAGGTTTAATATTGGCAATAGTGAAAACTCTTCTTAAGGTAAATCTTATTAAGGTTTTCTCCCTGAGGGATTGCCACCTTAACATGGTCAGGGGGTTACTTGCCACAGTGACAGCCCTCAGGTGGGACATCCAAGTTTGACAGCTCTTAGGGTAGAGGTCTGACAATGTGCAATCCAATTACATGACAAAAAAAAAGTTTTCCAGAGCACCCCCACCCACTTCATGTCTCTGTCACCACTATGGTCCCCCCATCACATGTCTGTCTGCTCCCTCATATATATCTATCTAGAGCTGGCCCTGTGAGCCAACATCAACAAGGGACAGAAGAGCAGTATAGCCTCCATGCTGAAAAGATAATATTGGTCTTTCCATATTTTACAGTCTACTTCACTGAGTTGAACCCTTTAGCCTTATTATAATAATTGTTATGTTAAAATATTGTGAACTTATAAGTGGTGTGTACAGAGTTCTTTGGACATTTTGTGTTCAGTATCTTAAACAGCTTCATCTGTAGCCACTTTATACTGCCAATGGATATGTTTGCAGGATATTAATATTAGATGCATTTAATAAAGTGTCTAATTTTATGTAAACATGGTCTTTTTTGGTCATACAGCTGCACGCACATGCATGAATTTAAACACCAGAAACATGTTTAAGCACAGTGTGCTTGGCATGCTCTGAAGCGTCACATGTTGCTCCAGGATAGATGCAAGCCTCCACATCAATTTTAAATGAGATGCTGTGCCATAATTTAGGTCTCGTTGCGTTTGCTGTCTGAGCCAGGACCCGACACCCACTGCACTCCCTCCATCACACGTGCCTTTTATTGCACTTGCGTACATTTTGCACAGAAAGATGTGGGCGTGCGCACATAAATTACATCAGATGTGCATAAGCAGGGCAAAGACGTTATATCAAACAGTGTAATTCTGTTAGACGCGCGTCTCCGATATGCGGGTGCACGCACACACGCGCGCGCATACACCCTCTCTCAGGCTTTCTGAGGGGTTATTTAACGCGAGGGCCAGACGCCGCTCTGCGCCCTTTCATTTCACCCCGGCCTCATATTTCAGAGGCTGGCCGGTGGAGAGGTGCGTGCTGAATTCTAAAGCACACCCGAGACATGGGCATGGGGAAAACATTCATCTTGCTTTTTTCAATTTACACACACACAAAAACACTCATTTGGGGGAGAGAAGGCTTTAAACAAGTAGCAGTGTATGTGTCTGAATTTGTCAAATATATCACAATATACTACAGGTACAGTGCGAGATAAAGCGCAATATAAAGAATCTTTCATTGTTCCCTGTGTGTGTGCGTGTGTGTGTGTGTGTGTGTGTGTGTGTGTGTGTGTGTGTGTGTGTGTGTGTGAAATCAGTAGGCAGCCAAGGGCCAGAAATTGCATTTTCAATGAGTCTCTTCAAGCTCTGCCGTCGGGCACGATGCCCACTCTTGACTTCCTTATGTGCGCTCTCACCCCAACGTTAGGTGTGTGACGTGACGAGGTCACGGTCGTGACCCTCTCCTCACCGCCCGGGGCTGCAGGATGAAGCCTACTTACTGGGCTGGAGCACCGCTGACTCCCGCCCCTTCGCTGATAGAAGAGTCTCATGCCGTGGTGTCAACGGGCCTCATCTCTATGTGGATTTGTCGGCTACAGAGACATCAGGTCTGGGAAAGACTCATTGTGGTTCTTGATGTCCTGCTCTGAATGGCTCTTTCGAACTGAGGGACACTAGAAGGTGATTGCAGAAACTGTCGGATCACAGTAACGCACGTGTGTATATGTGTTTGTACAATGAAGACAAGAGACAATACCACCAAGCCCTGAATATTGTAAACAGGTCAGGAAATTTTAAATAACCTCCATGGAATGTGGCAACTCTCCTGGGCAAAATCTCTTCACCGCAATAAACCGACTATGACTGTAGGTAAACAGCCGAGCTGCAACAAGTGAACACACGCGAGTTCACCCCGGGTCAGAGCTGTGTGAGTACAGAACATCAGAACGTTACTCTACTCTGTCAGGAACCAGTTTTTGTTATGAGTCCAGAGTAAATCCAGAGCAGTGCATGGGGTATAAAATGACATTTATATCTTCTGGATTTACAGGAATTAAAAAACATGAATAAAAACATTACTTCTTTCTAAGTGAGTGTAATTCTTTTAGAACACCAAAAGATGTTTTAATAAAGATTAAAAATGGAACCTGATTAGCAGACTGGATCCCAGGAAAGTTACCCTTTAATGCAGAGAAACATGGAGTCATCAGCACATAAAGATGTGTTATAACTAGCATTGCAATGAAATTGCTGTCTCTGTTGTCAATTCATCTGCCCTGGAATGTACAATATAAGATTTTAACGTAATGCGTTAAAAACGCAGCATTCTTAGACACACTGAACCAAAATCCAATGGTCAGAGAGTAAATTAGATCACCAGATGAGGAGAACAAAAAGGGGGTCAGGAGTTAAGTGGTTTCTGGGATAATCATCAGTCACCTAGTTGGTCCCTGGCCCCTTACTCATTGCTCACTTGCTATTTTTGGTTGTTCCCTCCACCTCTTCGGCATTTCTTGTTGGTGGCAGATTGTCATTGGACACTTTATTAGAAACATAAAATTGTTTGGTTTTCTGGTCTTAGAATGATTAGAAATAACTTGTTCCATAGGTACAGTTTGTGGACTTTTAGAGGAAAAAATAAGATGTGTAGATGGACTTGTTGGTTCAACAGACCTCACACAGAATGCAGAATGTAGTAGAGTGTGGGAGCGGGCATGACAAGGTTCTGCCTTCCAGTTATTTACTCGTCATGGTGCCCTAATCACAAAATCTGTAGCTGGTCCTGATAATTACTGTGGCCATACAAACACCAATAAAAAAAATTCTGAATTGAGTCATTTCTCTTGGGCTGAGAGCACTGAGGGTGCATGGTTTCCAATTTCCTTCCATTCAGACACCCCTCCCATACCCCTGGCCACCCCCCTGTCATCCCAAACTTTACCTCGTCCTCTGGAGACTCTCACTGCCTTCTTCCAGTCACTCCCTGCAATTTCTCATCAGTCACTGACAAGAGCTCGCCCAAATGAAAATGTCATTCATGTCCACCGGTTGTCTCCAGCCAACCAGTCTCCCCCTGGCAACCAGCACTTGATGGGGTACGCATGGGCCACTCAGACCTTACAAATTGGCTGACTGGATTAGCTGATGAGGAATGCTGTTGGTTCTCACTGGAGTGCTAAAAGTACTTAAAAAAACCTACATTATGTTCTCCTCAAAGCTGCCGAGGCTGGTCAATTTTTAAAACCCTCAAAAGTGTCCACGACAAATTCGATCCACCTACAATGAAAAAATGACAGTTGCAACTGGGATAACAAAAGAAGAAATGTTTGATGTTCAAACAGCACTAGTCTTATCACCCATTGGGTGATATTTGACTAAACTGTACCTTCATATCATTAATCATCTGCAATTGACTAAATTTATGATCATTTGCTGCCGATTAAAAAAAACAGTAGGACATTGTACGTCATGGTACTGTAAATCACCAGCGTTTAACTAACCAGTGTTCTGAATATGATGCTAATCCACAGCAGATAAATGTATGTTTTCATTACCATTAGATAAAGATCAAAGTTCCAGATTAAGTGACATCCATATAAAAAAACATCTGAAGGATTGATTTAGTGGAGTAAAACTCTTGTTCTTGTCATGTGAAAGAAAAGTGTTTTGGTGACATTCTGCCAGACGTGTTGGTGTTGACACGTTTGCCCTACTTGATGAGAAAAGAGATGTCGGGCTCTTGGCAGGTCAGAGAGACTCATTCGCGGGAGCGTGCACTCTTGAGCTCATCTTCAGACGGGGCCGGCTTCTCCTGGCGATGGTCAGTCGAGCCTATCAAACGCACCGGGCGCCAGGACATGAGGCTGAGGCGGCGCGGCTCGGGCCTTTCGATTGCTGGGAAGAGCCGGGCCTCTGCCAGCCAGCCGACGCGGCGCCATTAATCACAGTCTTCAGCGCTGACCTCCAGCTTCTAAACATAGGCCCCGTTTAAACCGGCCAACGATCGGCTTCCGCGGCCGGGCCGAGAGGAGAGCCACTCTCGAGGTAAGTGACTCTCGCTGAGGTAAAAATGAGCTCCGCATCCGTACCGAGATCAGCTGCCGACCAATAGGAAAGCAAGGTGGAGTCAGCAGGTACGTCTGGAGCTGCGGCCATGTGTGCAGAATCATCACCGAAATGGCATCAGCATTGGAAGAAGAAATTTGGTACAGTAATTTTGATGTCCTATCCTTTAATGTGGAGCACGCACACATATACACACACACACGTGCTTCCCTAGTGTTTAGCCTACACGCCATTCAAGCACACACCTTAAGTGTTTTGCCAGAAATGTATTGTACACTCTGATGTACGTTCAACATGCGCTTAGACAAATGAGTTCTGATTAATTGTAATTCAGATTGACATAATTCATGTTAATTAAGGACGTGGTGACAATGTTGATGCTTGTGGAGGCTAGAAGCACTTGGCAAGAAAATATATTCGTGCTCATCACTTGCAGAAAGGATAATTTTGCCTTGTTTTGCCTCGGGCTCACACACACACACACACACAGCAGCAGGAGAAGGCATCGTTAGAGATTGCAGAGCCCTTCTCAGTCTTGCAACTGACAGACAAACTGATGAACAGCAGGAGGTGGAGCGATAGAGAGCAAGGGGAGAAAGGCACACTGTACTATATTAAAAAATTTGCCTTTCATTTCCATTTTACTTCACAATATTGTTTCTTTTTCCTTCTCTCAGACACACACACAGACACACACACACCACATTCGACCAGTCACAGTATGAGAGACTGCCTTCTGAGGAGGGAATTTATGCAGGCATCACACAGCAGTTTGTCTTTTTGAAAGGCGGACAGTGTGTGTGTGTGTGGGTGTGTCGTTTTGTGACATGGCTCCTGATGCAATAAAGAAGAGCTTGAGAGACAAATAGATGACAGCAGCACCGCCATAAGGCACACAAAATGTATATTTTGGTGACATAAACAATGAAGTAAGTGTTTCATAAAAGTTGTCAGCTGTACAATAAAAAATTGATTATCATTGTTACAGGACATTTGATGTGGAGAGTGACATTTGTGACATTTGAGGAGACTTCGTCACCTACCTCATGGCAGAGCTTGTAGAGACTCGTTGAAAATGCACTAGTTACTACAAACTCTCCTGGAACATCATTGTTAAGGTCAGACTCTGCTCGTTCTCTCTCTCTCTCTCCCTCTCTCTCTCCCTCTCTTTCAGTTTTCAGGGTTTAGTTGGAACAGAAAAGTTTATTGCATTCAAAAGCTTATTGTGGAATGTATAGACGATCTTTGGCGATTGTTGATTGATGACTACTACAATAATAATAAAGAAATATCAGGTTTGGTGTCATGTCACAATTTTTTTTTTCTTCATTTTGTGCCAAGTAGACACGTTAGGTCAGAGATTAGTCTGGGGTGACTTGACTGAGCAACCTGAGATGCGGGGTGACTCCAGCCTCTCCACCCAGACGCTCAAAGTCACAAGAAGAAGGCTGAGTCAGTAAATGATGCAGAAACTGTCCTGGCAAAAAATTCTGAGAGATGGTGCAGTGGATCATTGCAGCTGAGAACCACCTGCCCTCATGAAACTAATGCATTTTGAGAGCCACGGCATCTCCAATCTCACCAAATTCTGCACCAATAATGATCTCATGCCTATTTTTCCACATAGGTTTTCTTTTTTCATAAACTCTCTTGACAGGAAAGGTGTTACTTTTCACATCATATCTCACACTCGCATCTCCATGGGCTAAACACACATGTAGAGCACTTAGGGACTAATGAGCCCCACAGCTAGGCTCTTAAATCCCAAAAGCGAGCCGGCTTTTGTGTGGCGGGAGAGCGGGTTATTAATGTTCACATGGAGCCAAGCGGCTGAGTTATGGCTCCTTCGTTAGTCCGCCTCATGACAGCAGCACTGGAACAAAAGGCCAGACCAGACACTGGCACGATGGGTAGCTGAGCGGCGCTGATTAATGTTCCCACGCTCCAGCTCGGCGCGGCTCTGTCGTGACTGTGTCCAGGTGGAAAGGACAAACCAAGCGGCTTTTATAGTGGCAAACCCACTGGAATCATGAGTAAAGACATCAAGGAACACAGTTCTGTTTCTATAGAACCCGTTATGGCTGCGGACGAGATGCACAGTAGCCACAGCTACTGTCGCGACTGTTGATCTTGCAACCTACTGCAGTATTGTTGAAGAACCAATTAAAATATTTCTTTAAAAAGTCCAGTTTCATTCAACTGCTACAAATTATTATTATTATTTTGATAAACCAGAGTTATGATCATATGTTACTGTCATGGCAGGGGTCTGAAGGCACATGACTGCAGTTTCTGAAAAAATTGGGGAGTTACTGTCTTTAATGAGCCGGAGTGAACGCCAGTGGGGAGAACGGAACATGAAGGGGTAGCAGTAGCGCCCCATTTGGGATCATGCAGAGGGGTGGGTGAAGGTGTCTCTATAGTGACGGTTTGGTAGCAGAAAGTGGCCAGCTTCAGCAGGTAAGTCCGGCAGAGGAGCGTTCTTTTCCGTCGCCAGTTTTAGTCATCGTCGGAGTCCGAGAAGTTACAAAGAGAGTGTTCAGGCGGGTAAACTAGATTCAGGCCGAAGCGGCAACGAGAGAGTCAGGTGAAGGTACAGGCAGGGGTGTTCCAAGAGGATTAGTTGTGAAGTCAAAGAAAGGTTTGTTTTAAGCAATTACAATAGCTATCAGCAGCATGCGTGCCAGGATCCAAGATGGCGACTGGAACTTATAGCCCCTGCTGACCCCGCCCATGTCTGCTATGTGCCCTCTGAGACCGTGACAGTCCCAAATATTAGTTAATTTGTAATTCAATTTTAATAGAACCTTTAGGAACATGATGCAACATTTTTTCTTTTTATGTCAAAACCAATGCGTGCATTATTTTTACTGAAAATATTTCAAAATCAAGTAAAATTGTGCAACCCTGAAGTCACTTTGTGGCATGTCTTCAAAATGTAAAATAATTGAGAACCCATAGAATGATGTACCAATCACCTAATACAGACTCTAAAAAAATTAAACCACCACAGCTCTAGCGCCCCTGCTGGTTGGCTGCAGTACACATTTCAGCACCATCTATTACCAATGTGTTTAAATTAGAAAATGCCTAAATGGCTGTGGCTCCAGGAATTGTGCTTTTAATGGGTTTCAACAGGACCCTTTTTGTCCTTAAGGAAATAAGTGTTATTATTTTGGTGACATGATTAATTTTATGTTTGCATGAGATTCAGAGGCTTAATTCCCCAAATCGAGACTCAAAAACATGACCCTGCAAAAACTTATAGCCAACATAAATGCTAACAATGTCCCCTGTGAGCCACATCTCCTACTATCAGCAAAGCAATTAAACTACATTTCAAATACTCCATAAGTTTTAGGTTTATTTATCTTTCATTTCAGAAACTTTTCATACTAGACAAGTCTGCACATAAGCTGATAATCCTTTCATAGAGACGTCGATGTTAAAGGCAATATGGCCAGGGTCACAAAAGTATGATGACATGGAGCAAAATCTTCAAATGATCTGCATTGGATGTCTTGTTTTAAGGTCCCAGTGTGTACGACTGTCTCCATCTGTCTATCTGCACTTGTCTGTGCACAGCCCCTCTCTTTCTCCCGGCCTGTCTCAGCACGGCAGTTATCAGTGCAGACAGCTGTGAGAGATGTGCACAGCCGCGGCACCTCTAATTTTAGCTCAGCGCTGCAATGCAGGTGACACAGTGGCAGAAGCGTACGTGAACAGAGCAGCGGCGGGAGAGTCGGGATCTCGGGCAGGCCGACTCCCACCTCCTCAGTTCAGCTCGTTACACACAGGCTCACGGTTGCGCCGCCGTTTCATCATCGTTAAAATCGCTGCGTCTCATTCAGGCACCCGTTTCTAGAACTTCCTAGATGAATGTGCTAAGCACTCTGCCAGTGGGAGGGCAAAAGAAAAACAAGAGCTACAACAAAAAATGAAAATGTTCCTTTCATTCGCCCCTTCAGATAATGCGCTGAACTCCAGATGAAGATGATTGAAACTCGTTGTGATTTCAAGGATTATAATGCAAAAAAAAGAGATTAATCGAAACGAATCCCAAATCTCACGAACATTTTTGGTCTCTTGTGACTTGTATTTTAAGGATTCCTGAAGCCAGTGTTAAAAATAAAATACAAACTTCAGACGTGCCCTGTACCGATTGGTCGATTCCCTACTATCCTCCTTCTAAGATCTGACTATTTCTGATGTGCTCAGTGAAAAAAACACATTGTGGAATTGGCATGAGGTCTTGATGTGACAGAAGCAGAGAGAAAACAGGTACATTTTCTTGGCTCAATCGATTTTAGGTATTTATTTATTTAGTTCCCCCATTTTCAGTGATGGAGCCCAGCGACTGCCTCAGAACGTGCAAGGCATGATCTCAGGTGTGATCAAGTAGAGTAATGTCTTCTTCAGGTTAGCCTCTCACATGTCTAACAATGATGGCGGTAGGTTGAAACGTGGTAGTAGGTTGCACCATCAAAAAAATATCCTCATTACAAGGCCCAAGTGCATGAACGAGCACCACTGGCAAACTGGAATTTTCGAATGATTTCACAGTTGTTAAGTTGTGGAGTGTACAATCTTTGTAGTAATGTAATGTTATACGTTATATACATGCTCTAACAATATCTGTTTCATGTTGTGTGGCAGTGGTGGCCGACTGGTTAAGGAACCCATAATCAGAAGGTTGCCGGTTCGAATCCCCAGCCGCCAAGGTGCCACTGAGCAAAGCACCGTCCCCACACACTGCTCCCCAGGCACCTGTCATGGCTGCCCACTGCTCACCAAGGGTGATGGTTAAAAACAGAGGATATTTTTTTTGTGTTTTTGTTGGTTTGTTTTTCAGTCTGCATCTTGCAACAAAATATAATCTCTCACCTAGACGGCATAGCAATTTTTTTGTCTGCAGCATATTCGGAAATGCAATTACAACCACTTGTTGAATTGAATGATAATTGCGTCTAAGTCCTGGCTTTAAATGTGTGTGTTAAATACCAGGCAGAAATCCATTCATTCAGTCAAAACAAAAAAATGTGGCAACACTTCAACTTTTTACTTTTGCTCTTGCTTGTTGGTGGTGTGTGTGCGAGTGTGCATGTGTGTATAGAGCCAGTGGAGTGTATGCCTGCAGTGATATCCCTCCTCATGTTGCACTCGTCGCCATATACAGAGTACCCATGAGTACTCTCATTGGTAAAAGCAACCTTCCTCTATGTAGCAAACACTGAGCACTTCCCCTGCAGAGATGACCCGTCAGCAGGATAATTTAGCCTACCACGACGTGAACATCTTTCAGCAGTGGGTCGAGGAACACAACACAGTGTTGGACTCCCCAGATATCAGTTCCTATTGAGGATCTGTGGGACATGCTGGGGAAAAAAAAGTCTGATCCATGGAGTCCCCTGCTGCTGATAATATGCACCACAACTTCAGAAGATGTGTATGAGTTATTAATGGGGTATGTACGTTGCTATGTGTACTGGGTAGGCCTGTTCAGATGACAGTTTTAAGTGAAACCACCATTACTGTAGACATGTAGCCTTGTTCACTAGGTGTGGGTGAAGTAGAACATTTACATAATTAAAGAGATGTATATCTTAAAGAGGAGAAAATAAACTACAATGTTGCTGTGAAAATATTTCTGTGACACAGAACCCATAAACGTGATGAATTTTATGCATGATGAACATGAATATTACAAATGATGCTTTAATAACTTTAAAATTGGAGGAGCCTACGGCAATGGCTGACTGCTCTCCCACACCCTGCTAATTTTGGACTGATTTAAACCTGCACAAAGTAATATAAGCAGTTTGGCCTGATACGTTTTTTTGGATCATTCAGACATTCTGAAAAAGTGCATTAGTCAATACCTGTTCTCCTCAAGCAACCTCCCCCAAAATAACAAACACTGCTCAATCTGGCAACATGGATCACAAAATGGCATGTCATTTGTCTTCTTTAAATTTTGAGTTAAGTCTCTTGCCTTAAATGTTGAAGAAATAAGTAGCTGCCCACTGCTCACTCGCGGTGATGGTTAAAAGCAGAGGACAAATTTCACTGTGTGCACAGTGTGCTATGCTGATGTGTATCACAAGTGGCAATCACTTCACTTTATTCACTTTAAGATCCCATGTTGCTTATTCATTAAAAATATTTAATCTTCAGAATTTTAGGATTGAGACAGACAGGAAATGTGTTATGTCAATCAATTAGCACCTCTTTTATTTTATAACATCTATAAAATTCCATGTCTAGGCCACTAGTTGAACATCTGGCCCTATTTGTTCCCTTTTGTCTCTCCTCTGTGAGCGTTACCAAATCCAAAGCACCATGTTTCCATGCACCAGCGAATTGTGTCCCAAAAAGACTTAACTCCCTTGTACAGGTCGGTGTTGCTGTACAGATTACACATGTAATAGTGTTGGATGTTTGTCCACTTCCACTGGCCCCTAAAGCCCCCTGACCATCTGCAAGGGAAGAGATTTTCCCAGAAAATGAACCTCTCAGTCTGGACTTTCAGCAGGGACTTCCATGAACGCGTTCCAGCAAGATGCTTTGTGCTGCATTTTAAAAAGTCTCTGGAACACATTTCACCTGTACCACATCCAACAAGGATGTTCAGAAAGCAAATTATGGCAAGTCCATTACTACAGGAGAAGGCGACAGGCGCTCTGTCCCAGAAATGAGTCACAGGAGATGGCGCATTGGCGGATTCTCGCCTGTTTGGTGTGAACGTGACTAGCATGCCATGTCCTTCTCTAGTGAGAGCTCGCATAAGGCTGCATAGCATGTATGTGTTCATCCATTTGATCCCATCGTTGCCAATCCATCTGCCTGCCCATCTGTGTGTCTATCCATCAGTCTGTCATTCTCCTCCTCTCTAAGTTGAAATTTTATAGGCCCTACTCACAGACAAGGTCTGGTTTCAGATCTTTTTAGAAGGGAGAAGGTGATGAAAAGGGTTGTGGCAGGTGGACCGGTCGCATAGATAAAAAATAAATATGCAAAATCTTTCATGTGCAAATGAATGTCAGCACAAGCTCGTAGGCACTCCCCATTTTGCCTATTTTGCTCTCTCTAGCCTGCATCCCTCCACCCATCTATTCCTCTAGCTTTGCTGAAATCGGGCCTGATGCCCGGATGCATGTGTTGCATTCATGATCGCCACCAGGGTAATTTGCCAGTGTTTATAATTCCATTGGATCTTTTGCTTTCAATTGGCATAATTGAACGCATGATGGTATGAAGGAGTGGCAGGACTCTCCCGCATAGTCAGCATACCGATCATTCCGCTCAGCCTCTTGAGAGCACTACTGCTGGCAGCCCTTGCTGCCCGCCTTGCCAGGCTCCTGACGCAGGGCCTGATCCAAAACACTGGCTAATGTACGGTCTTACGCAATGATTCTGAACACCGGCTAATATCATCTCTCTCATCCAAAACCCAGGGCTGGGTTTGGATTTAGCTAATCTACATTACACCACAGATGGCTCTGAACTAGCATTCTGATTGCATGAGAGAAGGCATCTCATAGTATATCGCTTGACATTCAGCCATTCAGCCTTACCATGTATGAGGTAAAGTCTCAATACTGCAATGTAACGTGACAAGTTGCTGCATGACTGTTGTTGCCTAGCAACAGCTCATAGATGTAAATAGAGGATGGCCAACTATTTTTAAATTTTTATTTTCTCTTGTTTTCTAATGGACATAATTACTACACACAAATGGTTAATGTTGGGCAGGATTATGAAAGATTATGGGAGATTACGCATTGGTATGTAGATGTGACACTTGGCAGCTAATCACACAAAGTTAATACCAAAAAATTTCTCCAGGCACTAGATACTGGATTTCCTAATTTCTTTTACACCAATACCAAATTTTAGGTTTTACAAGGCCTCCTGCAGTTAAACTAAAGCCCCCCCCTAATATAATATATTTTGATGTACATTCATGAAGACCATCCAAAAATCTTTTCTGATTACTCCAAATACTGGGAAACGCTCCTCATAGAGCCAAAACATGGGATCATCTCATGTACTGCTTAAAAAACTGTGCACTATGTGCTTATTTAGTTACATTTACATTTACATTTACAGCATTTATCAGACGCCCTTAGCCAGAGCGACTTACAATCAGTAGTTAAAGGGACAGTCCCCCTGAAGCAAAGTGTCTTGCTCAGGGACACGATGGTAGTAAGTGGGGTTTGAACCTGGGTCTTCTGGTTCATAGGTGTGTGTGTTACCCACTAGGCTACTACCACCCCGCATGAACTGTTCATTCATGGGCTCAAATGTGTTGTAAGACATGTAAGATTCAAATGCTGCATAGAGTGGACCACTGGACTTCTGCAAGCGACTGCAATTCTTGAACCACACCACAAAACTTTGGTCCAGATTTGAAGTTTTAGATCCAGGAATACCCATCAATGACTTCCACCATTCATTTCAATTCCACTGGGTCACCATATCTGTTCCTGTCATAATAAACACCAGCTAATCTCATCCGCCCATCAGTGAGTTCCAATCTGCCAACCCTTACACAATCTGTTCATGCACTAATTGAATATTTCCAAATACCTTGTTTGGCCTGTGTTCAAGTCAACCACTATCTATTACTGCAAATCACTGTTTTAATAGATAATCTCGCATATCATCCTCAGATTGCAAAACACAAACTAATCTCACAAACTGTGAAGTGCTTCACAGTGCTGCACCACCGGTTATTTCCACCACACTGATCCGAATCATGAGCTAACCTAATCTGCCCATCATGGATGCTCAACACTGGCTAATCTTATCTCTGCCTTGTGGTTCCTAAACACTAGCTAATTTAATCTCTCATCCACGAATGCTCATCTTGATCTAATCTCATTTTGCTTCCAAGACTGCACTTCTTCTAATACTGCTCCATTGCTTCTCTGCAGATGGAGTGACTGGCACATCGTGGCCAGACTCTTAGGGGAGAACTCTATCCTCAAAGCAATATTCCTCCTCTCTCCACCGCCGCAAAACGCTGAAGCAAGCAAAAGTCCTGAGGCAGTTAGCCAACATCTCCGACGCAAGGCGGAAGACGGCTTCCTCATTACCCAGCGCGCTCCGTCATCCCCTTGCCATCAGTCATGTGAGGCTGCGCATGCGCCTCAGGCCTGCATCGCCATATTGCCGGATGCTGACAGGCAGCATCTGGGAAAGGGGAGCATTCTGGAAAAAGTGCTCCCTTTCCTTCCTGTGATGACAAAGCTTGCTCTTGTGCAGTTTTGCTTCATTAATGAATTGTGTCAAACTTCACCACTTTGTAAACCCATGCACACAACGGCAAAAATTAGATCAAAGGAAACTGTCCTTCAAAGCATGAGTCCACTTTCTAGTCCTCTAAAGGTGTGGCTATTGCACAGTACTTGTGAAAAACGATAAATGCATTATTTTCAATATACTGTATACTATCAAAATATTTTGTTTTGTAATTTTTCATGGCAAAGAGATCACTTTTAGTAAAAGGCTGTACCTTTAGTATCTTGGAGAAAGTTCTAGACCACCTGATTATTTTGTGGGAGAAATTTTAAATCATTAAATAATGGATATAGTTGGGATGACACTGTATTTGGTCTGTTTATTAACTTGGAAAATGTTAGACATAGTTGCATGGAGAAACTTTTCCTGCACTCTTTATGTGCTGCAACCAAACATTTACATGTTCGAATATGTTTGTCTGTGGTCTTAATAGCTGTTTGAGGTACAGTACCAAGGTTTTGAATAATATGGTTACATGAAAAACCAACGTGAAAATGGAATTCAGCACAATTATAAAATTTGCCATCCATCTTTTTTTCGCTGCATTTTATTTTACAAATGGTTTTATTTAATCAAGCTCAACTCATGTATTTTTGATTAGGAAACTGGTTCCGCTTATATATTTACATATCATAAATTATGATTCATGCAGCACAATGCATTTGATTATGATTCAGCTGTTAACCTGATTACAAGGCTGAAAAAGCACAGTCTGATGTTCATGTTCGCTGCCGATTCTGCTGCCTGAGCTCAATAATAACAGGTTACAGCAGGTTACATAATAAAAGGCTTTATTATATAAAATAACCTGTGCAGTATTTTGTGGCTGGTAAAGCTACATGGCAAGAATGAGTGTACCTCCATTCAGAGGTGGTTCTGATGATATCATGTTTTATATAAAAGGCCCCCTGACATTCATTTTTTTAAAATAGGTCTTATTGGTCCCCTTATACTGTATACTGGAGTTCGAAGTTCAGCCTTGGTGCAGAATTATTGCCATTTTGAACCAGTCACACAGTGAGATTTCCCCAGGAAGCGGTGTCTATAGCTTTAACTGCTAATGATGAGGAGAGAGGTGAGACATAGGAGGAGAGCGCCCTATAGAAGTGAGCTGGCATTCGTAGAAATCAACACCATTCAATTACCACAATGTTAGGTGGAGACAGAAAGTCATGTAAACATTTTTCCAGAATAAAAAAAATTATCCTTGTGACGACATAAGGGGACAAATTCCTGATCTGTCCATCTGAGCTTCTGCTCTCTGAACGACGAAGCAGCATTTATAATGTTAAATAATCTGAAAGTTCACGTCATGTCCTTAGGACATAGCTATAATGCATATTATTTATTTTTACTATTATTATTATTTTTATTATCAAATACTAGACTATTTACTCTTTAAAATACCTCGCTTAGGTGGCATTGATTGTACCTGAGGGTTAAAAAGTCTTAGAACACTGAACGAAGTTGAATTGAGTTAATATGATTGAAGAAACGATGGCGAATTTAGAATAATATTTAATTGAAATGTTTATATCCAATAGTCTCATTGTGTGCTGTCATTTGATAATTTATTATATGTGATGATTTACTATATTTCCCCATGTTTTTATTGTGTGCATGTTGTGTCTGGTAACAGAAAAATGCTGTGGTAGAAAGCTCAATTTTTTTAATGAAGATATTTTTAGCAAAATTACTGTTTTGAGCATTTAATTAAATATGGGATATACTCACAAATTCGATTTCCTTGGAAAAGTAAATGCAGAGTTGTGGAAGAAAATCTCATGTTGACCCTTCAGTGGTTTAGACATGGTCATTGAAATAGTCCATCTAGGCTCTTTCAGGACGCTACAGATGGCAGGGCTGCACACTGAATGTGTGATCATGCTAGGTTGAGTGTAGGAATGAGCTTTTCATTTCACACACTGGCAATGTGAGCATCATTTAAACATTTTATTTTAGGCATGTCAGTGATATAGGTGGAACTTGGCATGGGGCAAGAAGTGCCCCAAAGAAGTGCCCCATAACTTTTTCAACAGAGAAATGCAAACACGCCCCTAACCAGCTGCCCCCATCTTCCCGCAGCCTGGTTCCAGCAGGTTTGTTGGGACCCCTTTGCTTTCAAAACCACTTTCACGCTCAGTAGCTGTGAAGAGTGAGAAGCGAAATTGGTTCCGTCAGGATGGTGGTGAGACGAATGAGAAAGTGGTTAAGTGGCATGGAAAGCCAACTGAGAATGTCTGCAGACCGCATAGAGAGGGGCATCCCCTAGGTTTTAACCGAAGGTCCTGAGGGGGCAACGACCCTTCGAGAAAATGCAGACAATCTTAATGTTGCTCAGTTCTGTTCCTCCAGGCAACCAACCAACACAGTTAACATCCAGAAAGCTTATTGTTAAACTATTATGAAGAGTCTGATTTTAATAAATGATGTTTTGGATTGAAAACATTTTGCATGAAAAACACTAATAAAATGAATAAATACACTTCTCAGGAATATAAGACCAAGTGCCTCTGGACTAATCAGTTCCTGTGAGAACCATTGCTGACAAAATGTTCTAAATAAATTTCAAAAGCTCTGATTGGTTTCGGAGGTGCCCCTTGACCACAGGTGGACATTTCAGCATCATTCAATAATCAGTGACAGGGCAATTCAATTAATTGATTTAAACATAAAGTTAGAATTTCTGAACATGATCATTTTGATATCCAAAAAGCTAATATATTACAATGACTCATTTCATAGTCTTGTAACAATGAATGCAATTCCTAGTTAGATAATCAGCAGTGTCTGCATGACACATTGTCTTGTCAAAAATGTCACATCTTAATACATAACTGGACTACAATAAATGCTACATCATAATACATAACTGAAATACAATATACTCTATATGATGTCCTTTCCTGCATGTAATTCTCTCAACAACCCAGGGTAATCCAGTGCTGAGAAGAGGATGATGGGTTCCCCTTGGAAAGCCTTGGTTCCAACTCAAGGTTTGTTCCCTTTAAGGGAGTTTTTCCTTGCCACAGTTGCTCATTAGACGCTTTGAGCAGTTTCCTAATGTTATGTGACTTTTTACCAAGGTACATGGTAAATAAAAAAGTAATGGTCAGAATAGTCGTCTTATTCTTTAAATATTTCTATGCTTGGGCAAGTGCTGTGCTAATCACTGGTCTTCAACACTGTTGTGTCAAGCAATGACATGGAAAGTGAATCCGGTAATTTGCCAGTAAATCACTGAGGAAAATCAGTATATTAAAAGACAATAATATCATATTTATTTATTTGTTCACTTTAATCATATGCTTTATTCTGGAGACACCCCAGGCATCTCCTTCTATGCTTCAACACACCGAACAGATGTTGCAGTTCTGGCAAATGCAGCTGAAGGAATCTCGAACAAGCCATAATTAAAACACATTGCATACCTCCAAACACAGATGACAGCGATTTCACACATGGCCACTTTGGCTGAAAGGGAATGCAGCTCCCTTCTTTCAATTTTATCAACCCATCCTGCAGAAAGCGGGACACTGTGAAACTCTGACTGAATTAAAAAAAAAAACAGAAACTGGGGAAAACAAAAAAAAAACTGTTCTTCAGCATTACCATCTAGTGAGCCAAGATGTCTTAATTGGTCAGTAATCCTCGCTTATTTTCCTTTCCGGCCACTTAGTCTGGGATATCAGTTACCCCTTGTGTTGTTGATGTTGCTCCAGGCGGATGCATGCGCTCAGAAACTGGCCAGCAAACATTCAACATGATGTCTGGTCCGATAGAGAGAGACCCCTGCCAACCGTCGAAAACCAGCATGTGCCCAACACAAACCCAGGGCGACACGTACGAAGCCAACGGACCGCCAGTGCGTAAGTGCATGTGTGTCCTAATCTCCCCTAATCTCACAGGGACGAGTCATATTACAGGACGTAACCTCATGTTCCCCCCAGATAGAATGGGCATTCAACTAGCCCAGAATGGTATCTGTCCGAGCAACAGCAGAACGTTCAGGAAGAAAATATTAAAACTAAATCCATTTTCTCTGCCACGGAAAGCTTTCAGATGTCTTACTTTAATGCATCTGTAGTGTTGAAAAACCATTTATGAATAATTGAGTCTTTTCCCACTCTTAAGAGGGAACAGCCACTTCATGCAAGGTACATGTGATTACAAGTACAAGTTGAAGGAATTTCAGTGCACTGACTTCAGATCAGAGTGAATCATACATGATTAGGTGAAATATGGTGCTGAAAAAGCACAGAGGTGGTCTTACATTTTGACATAACTTTCCTCTGTAGATAAGGGTAGAAATTGGGCAGCAAACAGCAAAGCAAACCATGGTAATAATTAATCACATGACAGTGTTCTGCTCTGAACCTCTGGCATGGAAAGTATAATAATCCACAATTTTTCGATCTCAGTAGTGTTGCCAGATGCACAATAATGATCGTATGATCATAATAAAAAAATGTACGATAACTTTAGCACAACAAGGTACAAATCATTGTTTTACATACTTCACTTGTTAATGTGCAGTTGTCTCACGTGCCGTTACAGCCAAACGATGCACGATGTAACAAGTGGTGCTGAGCAAATTAAACAATGATGAGGGGTTTAAGCATGAACTTGCATGGCAGAGTTGCAGTTATGGAAGACTCAAAGAGTCCGCATACACAACATTGCCAACAGACTTAAAGAAATGAATGTGAGAAAGACCCCAGTTTTTTTTTGTAGCATTAAAAGCGACTTTTACCTATGTTCTGTTGCATTATACATTGCATCATATGCTATAATCTGCACAGTTTATGATGACATGCGTTCTTGAATCAGATTTTCAGAGCAACTTCAAAATGTCAAAACTGGATTTCAGACAAACATAAATGGCTTTGACATGATAATGTCATAGCAACAAACAAACAAACAAAAAACCTTGAATGTGGAAAAGCAGTCTGGCCATGTCAACCACGTGCATTAGGACACAATCAATAACTCCACCGACTACCACTGCAGCCCAACAAACTAAACAGCCCCTTCTTCCCTCCTGGAGTCTGATGGAAGACAGAGCACAGAGGGGGTCCTGGACGAGAAGCGAGGCAGACGAACAGGAAAAACAAATCTGCTGTCCGTCTTTCTCACAGTGTGGAACGTGTTAAGTCACTGAGGTGCTCTGTGTCAGCAGGATACTTTCTGTGCAACTGAGCGATTTGGGACAGATTAGGAACCGCACAAATGATTTCTGACAACCGCGTAAATGTTGTGGAAAGACAAACAAGACGGCATTTCATATTAAAACAAAATGTGCGAGGTTATACTGTGAGTAATTTGTATAAGTAATCAGTATATAACATTTCGACATAACACATGCACGAAAATTAAATCAGTGTGAGGTGAATGTTGCCATTTTCCGATGATGTGACATTTAAGACGTTTCAGAAAAAAAAAAAGTTGCACATTATGTCATTATTACCAATGTATAATAAGTTTAATGTTAGAAATGTATTTTATTTTTCCACCAGAATCTCATGTCACTACACATTCTAAGGGATACTGCATTAATGTCACATCACCCCCTCTTGATTTATGCTTTCAAATTCATAAATTATTACAACAATTGGTTGATTCGAGTGAACATGTACAGAGTCAGCTGGCCTCCATTAGTTGTTAACAGCCCCTCTCTCTGACCCGCTGCACTCTGTAAGGCCCTATAGTCCTGTCATATGACCCAGGGTGATTTGTAAAAACCATACGATAAATGAGTAAGGAGAAATGGAGATTAAGGGATGGGGGAAAAGTTCAAACATGCTAAGCAGGCTTTTTGTGTTTTGAGCATGCAAATGGGTTGCTTTGCTTTAAATCTTATAGCAAATACCCTGCCCTTACCAGTAATCATGTAGATGTGAACTAAATGCTGATTACCATGAACAGAATTTTTGCAAAAACTTTTGTAAAAAAAAAAAAACGTTCAAATTGTGACTTTTAGACAAACTGCAGAGAAAGTTTAGATCAAAGCAAGAAGCATTTGCTTTTCAAACAAAGCCCAACTGTAAAGAGCATCACACATCAGATACAGTTTCCACATACTTTCCACTGAACAAGGTTTTCAGCTCAGAGCATCATAAGATAATTGAAAATTCAATACATTTCTAGTTTCATTCAATCAGAATGAGGGCAGCATTTTACTATAGTGAGAGGAGGCACGCTTCCTCCTTACAAACTTGATTTGAAAATCCCTCCTGGCCTGGCAACACAGATTACCCTGGGTGTCCAGTGGAGTTGGAATGTCGATAATGGAAAAAAAGGTAACTCTTTGACCTTGTCTTGGATTACAACCTTTTTAGAATATGAAAGCACTCCCCAAATCCACCCAGGCCCCCAAATGCAGCACTTCTCATCCTTTGGCCTCTGCTCCATCCACCAATCACTTGCATAAAAAGTCTCCAGAAATAAAGCATGTGGACCCATAGATTACCCGATTGTATCTCATGCGTTCCACTGACCAGCAAAGAAGAGAGATCTGAGTGAATGTGAGATACCAACACGGGTCAACAAGACTAAAATCCTCTCATGAAAAAAAGGCTCTTAGCGTACAGGACAAACAAAGCGGAGTGGAGATTAGGTCTGAACATGAGGTTAGAGGCTTAATGTGCCCCTCGGCTGTCTGTCATAAAGACCCCAGCCTGTGAAGATGCATCCCATGAGCACGCAAGAGACTATGTCCAGTTCTACTAGGCCAGTGTCTGCATGCTTGCGTGTGTCCTAATCTGTACTAATCTCCCAGAATGAGGCAGATTACAGCTCTGCTGTGTTATCTGCACAATGCGAATGCAACATCGCTCTCAGTTCTGGTAGACTGTGCAGAGCCTTCACCTACACGGCACCCATCTACCAGTTTGGGAAGAAAAACATTACATCTCATTCCATTTTCTGTTCTATGAAAAGCCTTCAGATGTTCTACTTAGTGCTTCACTACTGGAAGATAAAACCACTTATGAATAATTGAGATGTTCCCACAGCTCCACAGAACTGGTTAAGATCATACAGAGCCTACATGGAATGCTCCAAAGAGTGTGCTACATGCATATTAATTTTGATGGACCGTTGGTCAGTAGTTTTTGGTGGAGAAAGAAAAATCACATAATTAATGTATAAATCACAGAAGGAACCATGCTATTACCATGCCTGAACATGAGCATTGCCTTATGATGGATTTAAGATGAATGTAAGAATAATTTTAAAATGTCTGAGAGTCACCTTCTCGACTTTTTTCATGGTACGCTATCCAAGTGAAGCGGAGGGAGTGTGCAATGAGAATTATGGATGCAGTCTAGATACAGTGGATCCAGGAAGTTTTCACAGAGCATCACTGTGCCACTGTACTTATTTGGACCTTCAAAGTAGAATGTATCTGTCTCGGAGGTCCACAGACAATTTGTCAATTTGTCAACATAGGCAGATGTGTGTCTTTCCAATTCATGACCAATCAACTGTTTTTTGCCACAGGTGTGTTCCAAATAAGCTGCAGAAACATCTCAACCATAATCAGGGGAAACAGGACGCACCTGAGCTCAGTTTTCAAAAGCCGTGAATCCTTATGTACATGTGGTTTTTCACGCTTTTTTACTTTAATACATTTGCCAAAACTTCAAGTAACCTCAAAACCAGTTTTTCACATTGTCATTGTGGGGTGTTGTTATTACATTTTACATTTACATTTATGGCGTTTATCAGACGCCCTTATCCAGAGCGACTTACGGTCAGTAGTTACAGGGACAGTCTCCCTGGAGCAATTTAGGGTTAAGTGTCTTTCTAAGGGACACAATGGTAGTACGTGGGATTAGAATTCTGAGGGGAAAAAAGTGCGTTGATTCCATTTTGGAATAAGGCTGTATCATAACAAAAGATGGAAAAAGTGATGCGCTGTGAATACTTTCCAGATGCACTGTATCTCCTCAAAAGTGACTTTCTTGTAATTGCGACTCTCCTTTGGAGCGTAGTAGCCTAGCGGGTAACACACTCGCCTATCAACCAGAAGACCCAGGTTCAAATCCCGCTTACTACCATTGTGTCCCTGAGCAAGACACTTAACCCTAAGTTGCTCCAGGGGGACTGTCCCTGTACCTACTGATTATAAGTCGCTCTGGATAAGGGCGTCTGATAAATGTCATAAACGTAAATGTCCTTTGCTTCTGAAAAAATTTTCCTATTTATGCGGTAACGTCTGTTTGCTGCACTATGAATTCTTTTGGGATGAAAATCAAGGGGTTTGACTGGACAAGAGGCATTCCAGACATTAAACGTGAAGTGAAACGATCTTGTTAGGGCTCCAGTATCACAGGATCACAAACCCTTTCTCCAGTTCCTATGATCAAATGAGCGGATGCTGTGAAGCTCATATGGCCTCAATTTTATAATGTTCCACATTCCACCACTGCTCCTTAATTCAGAAACAGTGTGGTTTTACAAGACTACCGTCTCGTACTGGGGCAAAAACTAGCAAGAGAAAGACAGACAGAGGGAGAGAGAGAGAGAGAGAGAGAGAGAGAAGCTGGAGCAGCTGGGTCAGCTTTCTGAAACCATCAGCTCAGTGCTAAAAAGGAGCAATGACTTCATTGTGTAGAGAGAGAAGCGAGAAATATAATCTCTGCCGAGGGAACATCTCTGTGTCACTATCACAACCCACACTTTTTTTTTTATCAGAGATGAAATACACATATATGTGTGTGTGACTCTGCATTATGTATAGACACATTTACGTTTAAGCCAATTCCCCTGAATCAGTTACCAAATTATGCACATATAATTATTTTGACAGTTTTTGTGAGACTAGCAGATCACTGCATCACCCTCTCTTTCACAGCACACAGCTAACGCTTCAGGACTGCATGTACTGGTGTTTGAGCCAACAATCTGGAACAGCACACACACACACACACACACACACACACACACACACAGTAGACCACAGTCACAATACACCATGTCCCTCAATATTCCTGCAAAGGGCATAAAACTAAGTGGGATGAGCATTAGTAGGGTAATGAGCATAGTTGATGCATGTCTGTACTGTATGCTTCTGTTCATGTGCGTATGTCTGTATGTGTGTGTGTCCATGTGTGTCTATTGCTGATGCATGAAGTCTTAGCTGCTTCTGGATCCGAACACCTGAACACGGTGGGCTGTTCTCTCAGCAGAGCTTTTATTTCCATATTAACACCCTCATTACGTGACCTGAATCAATTATGAATCAAAACACCCACTGAGCTCTTTCTAGCGGTGTAGAGTCATAGTCTACCCAAAAAGAGGAAGGAGAAGAGGGATCAGTACAGCTCTATCTTTTCTCTCTCTCTCTCCACATGAAGAAACAGGCTGGGTGGGCGTGGTGAGGTCCACCAGGGCTCAGCAGATTTCCACAGCTGGCAGGTTTCACCATGCTTCCAAGTGGACCAGGGGACCTGCTTCACAGCTATGCACTACATTTCCCAGAAGCACCCTCTACACATGGTTCAGCAGACGACTGGGAATTAAGCTTCTGTTGCCACATCAAGGACAAGAGTTGACTAGAATGCCCGTCCACATTGACAACATCACCCATGCATGTCTTACAAAAAAATAATAAGCACTGAGGCTGCATATTTTAGGACTTACCTGCAGGGTGAAAGGGTTCAGCAGCAGCAGATATGCAAGAAAGAAAAAAAGAGAGAGAGAGATACACCAGTTAGTTATAAAAGCACCACAAAATCAGACCTGACAGATAAACATGTAAATACAAAGTAGTCCCTTATTTACAGCAACAATAACAGAATTTACTGAACCCCAACTGCTGAAATGGCTCTCAAGACTAATGTAAGGCAGGGTCTACTCAGTAAAATCCTCAAGCTGCTAAATAATCCAACCTGAATTTTAATGATATATTACTAGGCATGGGCAGGAAATCAATTTGAAAGACTATCAAGACAAAAAACCTTTCTCCCTTAATCACTGATTCCAATTATGTTTTTATGAACACAATCGAGAAAAGAGGAGAAGGCTGTAGGCGTGATTTCTCTACACTCCTAATGCCCCTTGTACACGGGTTATTTCAGCAGACGCGACCAGCACCAACATGCAGATATTCCAACATTCTTTGTTTATTAGAGCACTGTGATGGGTGACCCAGTGAATACCACATTCATCAACGCAATGCATCCATTATATCACCTTGAAAATCTCCCTCAAAGAGTAACCTGATGGAGACCCAATGTTCTGTATTGAGCTAAAAAAAAATATCATAAAGGGTGTCTGAAGTTTTCCTCTTTGGTCGTTATGAGATATTATTAATAAATCAAGCTGATTTAGAAGTAAAACGTACATCTTGAGCCGGATGTCTGCAAGGAAGGGCTCTGGAGCTCTGGGAGCAGAAGCAAAAGTGAGATTAAGCATGATGAAGTACAACAGACGATGAAAGCCTCTGACACACAGATACAGATACGCCCAACTGTGCAGAGATGTGTGTGTCTGTGTGCGTCTGTCCTTTCCCTCCAGTGCTGCACCAGAGAAATCAAATTATCATATCCAGGAAATGCAGAAGGCTGATCATTTCCTCTCCATTTTCAAAGCATCACAAACATGCATCTATCAACCTCCTGGGAACGTCTCTGTCTTTCTTGGGTGGAGGGGGTGGGAGAGGAACAAAAAAAAGATAAAGGCAAAAAACAGAGCCGAGTGGAAAAGATGGGGCTGGGTGTGGCAGGGAAATAAGGGAGCGAAACCGGAAAGCGGGCACAACGACTTGTGCTGCATTTGACACACTATCAATTCCGTATTGCGTTTAGTGTTATTGTGAATCAGTCTGGGATAATCAGCCCTCGTCACACATCACACACCCATTCACACCCCTTCACCCGCTCACAGTCATGCGGTATGATTCCAAGAATAGTCTGCCGAGGGACGCAGGGCCCGGAGCCCATGCTTCAGGGATGCACTGTTGTCATTACGACATTCAAACTAGCACTAATTTCGTTTTAATCCTGACTACAACTGCGGTGACATAAGAGTGGCAGTGGGAAATTTTTGTAAAACTCTGCAGTGATAATTGGGCCGACGCCCATTTGTGTCTTCTTGGAGGGATTTTGGCTGCGTTCCTGACGCGTGACATATATGCTTCTAAATCTTTTTTGGATGCTGTAAATAGCGACACGGTTCGACTGTCACTTGTCACAAGACATGCAGCACCATCCTCACTCTCGCTTTTTATCTAATCAGGAAGTGTGAGTGCGCACACACACACACACACACACACACAAAACTCAATGCACATGGGTGTGACTCACAGCCTGGTGGAAAAAAGTGAAACTATTTTATTTCTAACAAGGCATTCGGATATTTACACACACACACACACACACACACATCCACACACACAGGCATTCCCAGCAGTGGCGGCCATAGCCAGTAATAGATCTGGCAGGGGCCTGCTGGGTGCCATCATCCCCCAGCTGCGGCACCCAGCGCCAGCCTTGTACCCCCAGGCAGTTGTGTAAGGTTTGATGTGAGGCATTAAGGCTGGCACCGCGCCATGAAACAGGCATGAAACTGCATTGCGGGCGAAAGGCGGACGAGCCGGGCGAAGTGAAACGGTCGCTGTCAAAAGGCCGCAAATCAGCGAGGTTTAAAGGGCACCGGGGCACCGAGCCAGACTGGGAGGCAAAATCTGGGGTCCCCCTGAGGTGGAAATGACAATGTGGTAGCGATCATGGCTAGCGCTGCTAACGGCGAGTACGTGGCGGCCGCTAAACGAGTTGTCCCACTCGCCGACTCTGCCCGCGCGGTCTCGTGGCGGCATCATAATCTCGTGGGAGTTCGGACGAAGGGCCGTCTGCCATGTGTCTGCTCCGCTAACCGGATTAGCGCTCTGGCATGGCTGTTCGGGGCCGGGGCGTGTACACGCCGCAGTAATTGGGCGAGCCGGGTTACACGTTGGGGCATTAATTCCTCCCGCCTGGGGGGAAAGCCTGGCCGTGGAGATGAATTACTACGGCACAGGGGGCACGGGGACCGGCGCAGGGTGCTCCATCACACACAAGGACAGTCAGGGCCAATGCGAGGGACGAAGGAGGAGGACGCGACAGGGAGAGAGACGTTTGTTGCATTTGATGAATAGCGGCAGCGCGTCTTGGTGTGTCTGAGCTACAAAAGAAGGAAGTGTGTGTAAACTTAAACTGTTTGCCTCAGCATGTATCATTTTAATGGAGCCAGTGTGTGTGTGTGTGAGTGTGTGTGTTTGTACGCGAGTGTGTGTTTCTGCTGAGCAGTAACTCGGCGGAGGTGTCCCAGAGCAGTTCCTGTTTCCACGGATCACTGGCGCCGAGAGCCGACGCGGAGTTTTTACTGGTGCATGGTGGCTCCCAGAGTTCCACGTGCTCCCAGGTCATGCACCGGGCGACAGCACACAGGTAAATAAGACAGGTTTTATGCCTCTTTTTGTGTGGATGTGTGTGTGTGTGTGTTTTCCACCACAGTGAAGGATCTTTGCCTTGTATCCTCTACACAGTTTCCTATCTCCTTACTGTGTGATAGGCAGAATGTTGCTAATACTAGCACACAGAACCTTCTGAAACAAGGAGCTACGTAAATGAACTCTTTTCTTGTAGTTTTACATTGAATATAAATGATGAGGTTCAAACCACACACAAAAATCATTTGCATACAATTTTGTAACTTCTTTGAATCGCTGCCTGCCCTGTAATTCCCCATGCAAGTTTTTCAGCCATGCTCCACTGTTTTTCCGATCGCCTTGAAGAAGGCATGTCCTTCAGCATCAGAGCTCTGACATAATTTTTTGTATTGATTCAAAAAGACCATCTTTAATTTAATAAATAGAACAAAAATGTTGCAGTCAGTTTGGTGAGCTTCAATTCTGGCTGCGAAGAACGTCAACTATTCTGCTAACAGTACTGATGGCAGAGCCGTCATTAATAATTTGTATTTAAGACTAACATGCCTAAGGTTAACACTCATATGGTAGTCAAAAGAAAAAGGTCAAAGGTTAAGTATATAGGACATTAGCAAATGGTGTTGCCTCCTCAGAGAGACAATAAAGCCTCACATAACCTTACATAATTACCTAATGTTTTTAGCTACTAGCCTTCATCTAAACCACTTTGACCCACGGAAAGGATCTGCATGCAGAATGTGGATATAACTAACATGGTAAATATAAAAACATATTAAATGTAATAACAATATTATCTTGTGTTTTATGGCATTTATGTGTGCTAATCGATGCATTAATGTTAATATTCAGACAGTGTATAATTAGAAAATAAAAAATAACAACAGGAGTAAACGGCTTAGGAAGGGAGAGTATATGTAGTTAAAAAATGACCAAAAAAAGTGCAGACAAGGATAAGAAATAACTGTGAGATATAAATAGTTCATAAAACAAAAACCATGTAACACCTGGTTGACAGCATCTATTCAGAGAGGCAAGTACACAACACGCTAACTGCACACTGAACATGATGTTTCATCTTCTTTGCTTAGCCACATGGCTGCTGAGTGTAAAGTTGCCTATATAGTCGCTACAGGGAAGCAGTTTGTGGAGCTGATACTTTCAAGGCTGTATCTCACTCTATCTCACCAATTACATACAAAAGCTTCTCAAGTGTTCAAACAAGTTGGCTCATTAGAGGGGAATCCTTATGATAAATGTGCCTTAAACAATTACACAGTAATAACAATGTAATTATACTGCAACAAAAAAGTCATTAATTTGGGGCTTATTCTGCACGCAACTCCCCAACTACGCTTTGATTAGAATAAACTGCCGGCTTGCTGTATGCTTAATTAGCCTCAACACTGCAATAATTATCATCTGCACATATTTGCATGTACCTAACTCAAATATGACAGCAAGTACAATGCACATATTTTACTAAATAACTGTGCCATTGACTGAAGCAGAGGTATAATTAAGCACTAATGTGATATGAATATGCTGGTAATATGTGCTTGTGCATGTCAAGTCAAATTAAACTCACTTGGAGACTATAATTGACAGCATTGTCTTATAAAATTGAATGCCTAATAGTGTTTTATGCAGCATAAATGTAGTAAATATATTTTGCAATGCTGCTGCCATGTATTTTATTGTGTGTGTGTGTGTGTGTGTGTGTAGATGTACATATATACATGAGAATTGTATGGGCATAAATGATCATTTAATCAAATGAATTGTCAAATTGTGTGTATGTGCGTATGGTCTCTGGGTTGGCGTGGACCTGTGATTTCCTCAACGTAGACTCACTGAGAGGGACCTTGGTGATGGTTCTCACATTTTTAGAATGATGCAAATCCTGCAACAAAACTGTCCACTAATACTAACCAATTATGTCTAAAATACAGCATTTATATTTGGTATTTTAGATTATGTAGCTTCGTTACAAATAGAATTTTCTTATTGATCCAGCTTTGATTCCTTCACCTCAAACTATGGTGTGAAAACTCCTTCACCAACTCAACCATCAAACGGCTCCGTTCTCCTTCTCTCCACAGCCCTTGATATACATATCTATATGCCACATCCGGTCGAGCAGTCAGGTGGCTCTCTGGAGGACGGCACACGCAGCAGCCAGCCGGGTCTTTGATCATGCATCAAAAGCTGAGACGGCAAGAGACGGAGTCAAAGTGCACAACTATTCCAGCTTCATTCGGCTGCCATGTCCCCAGCCATCACCTGAAGTCCCCTGCTGCCGGAACGCGAGTGTCCTCCTTCCGGGCCACTTCTGTGTTCGCGTAAACTGAGACCAAACTACTTTAAACCGTTGGTTCTCAGGCAGGTGAGGTTTTACTTTTGCTCACTTTAGTTTATGAAAAGAAGATAGACATAATTAAATGCACCTTACCACCCGTTTGGAGGGTGATGAAGGAGGAGTAAAGCTAAGGAAGTGCTGATTGATTTGAGGCACATGTGTCCTGTGATAAATCCTCCATCCCTGTCAGCAACCAGGTTCTCATGTTCTTCTCTCTGACCCTCCCACTGACACCCGCTCATCCTGTGTCTTTAAATTGTGGTGAGAAATCATAACTGTTGTGTGTTTGCGGAAGACTAGTGCAAATCGATGGCTGTCATCAGACCAAGGCTTCCCCGAGAAGCCACATCAGAATCAGTTTTGCAGAAGAACGTTGGGATGATGGGCATGTTCATATATGTTTTGTGGGTTTCTATATTCTATAATTTTGGATGTATTTATTGAATGTTCATGTTTTTGTGTGGACACGCCATTGTCAGCTTTGTCATTACCCATATCTCAGCAAAATGCATGTAAAAAATTGTATCTGTTCCTATAGGCATCTGGTGCTCCGATTCAGGTTGTCCCCTTTCGAAGTGGAGGACATTACCTATTCTTTGTGTGTGTGTGTTTGTGTGTTTGTGTGTGTGTGCTTACACCCCTTGAGCCAAACACCATTTGCATTTCATCGCCTCTGGGGTTTTAACACAATGTTCTCCACAAGATGCCCAAACGCCTTACAGTGGAGAGGAAAAATACCACATGAGCACAGGGGTGAAAGTTTCTGTCCCTGGAAAAAAATCTGAGCTCAGCTGTAAATAACCAAGAATTTCAGACCAGCAGCAGTTTACAACTCAGGCAGACATTGTACAACACAAAGCAACAAGCAAAAATGTCCATCAGTCACCCACAGTTCAGCTCCGTTGTTGAGTCATGTGGCTGTGTTCTCCACATTTATTCACCGGTGAACCAGCAGCATGATTAATGTTTCAAAATGGATGCACCAGCTTTGAATAATAATAACTATATGATATTTTTAGAATAAAGTTTCATTCATACATATGCATCAACACATGCAATGCCAGAATTATTCAAAATGAGGAATTCTGCGAGTGTCTGAATTGATATATGATGCATTTAACTAATCTAATTACACTTGAATCAGTGCAGCACAGCCACATAGTTGTGGAGCAAATTTGATAAAAACTTAAATTTAAAAATTTATAAAAACTATGCCACCAGTGGTTAAGGAAGCGGCCCAGTAATCAGAAGGTTGCTGGTTCGAATCCCGATCTGCCAAGGTACCACTGAGGTGCCACTGAGCAAAGCACTGTCCCCACACACTGCTCCCCGGGCGCCTGTCATGGCTGCCCACTGCTCACTTAGGGTGATGGGTTAAATGCAGAGGACAAATTTCACTGTGTGCACTGTGTGCTGTGCCGCTGTGTATCATGTGTGACAATCACTTCAATCAAAAGCTTAAAGGGAGCTGCAGAAACAGTTTAATTTTCATACTTTCAAATCAAGGATCATATCCTTAATTTCACGTTACTGTACAACCAAAATGAACCCTTGAGCTCATGTGTTCGCGACGTCGAACTGATCTGGGATCAATTTCTAGGACAAGCTGGACAATGTGTGATAATGTAAAAGATAAGAATTCCGTTTTTTCAGCCATACTGGATTTTGATCCATTTTTCTTTTCACAATCTATTTTAATTCCCAAGTCCTGAATGTTTTTCCTATTAAGCAATCTTATGCTTTTGACAAAAAACATATTTCCAGGTTCCAACAACACACTCGAGTACGAGCTTCCATTCAAAGCCCGATTCAAAGAAGAGCTGTCAGCGCGTTCAGTGCAGCCCATCTTTGAAGACGGCCCTTTCTTAACACTTGCAGTTGGATTAGCATCTCAATGGAGGCAGCACTGTACGGGGTGGTGTTCCAATCAGCAGGGCTCGCACTCCAAACTGGAACACTGTCAGCACAAGATATTTTTTTTTCTTCTGCATTTTTCTTATCTGGATGGAGGACAACATTCTGAAAGACTCTATTTGCTGGAGTCTGGGAAGTTGCCACGCCCGTGCGAGAGGGTATGGTTGGGTACGCTTTTCCCCCACATACAAAGCCATTTCATTCTCACCCTCATAGGCCCTTTGAAGTTAAAATCAAGGGTCTCTACATATAGCAGAATGAATTGGTTTAGCGTTGACAAAATACAGTTTTTTGAAGCACCTTTTCTTTCCATTTCACTCAATGTGTGTGTGTATCATTTTCAAGGTGATGCCAGCAAACCAGCCACACTCTTTCATCGCACAGGAACCTTTCTTCCTGTCCCATCTTCAGAGCAGCCCTAATTGACCATTCTGCTGCTCCACATTTGTCTTCTTCAGCACAGGTCCACTGATGTCACTTCCTGTTACTGCCTATTGTAGATGGATGGAAAGTCTTTTACACTTCATGTTAAGTTTAGTAGGCACAGATGTTTTATTTTCTTTTTCTCTCCCAGGTGTCTATTTCATTCAACAGTACAGAGACAGGAAGATAAAACTCCCCAACATGCATCGCACCTGGAATATCGCATTTATCCCCCTTTTCATTGCATTTCATCAGGAGCATTGTTCCGATCATGGATTTCATTCTGTCCAGGAATTTTCAAGACATTGTCATGAAAAACAGGAGCGGAGGAAACTGTGTTCAGCACTTCCAGAATGAATTAATGTAATTTAGAATCTCATTGACTGGTTACAACATTATTATTCCCTTTCAGAGAACTTTCCCTAATTTCAGACAGTGAGGACAACACAGAGGATCGTGAGAGTCCCTCTGCTGCCAGTCTTCTAACTGTACAAGAAGCATCTTTCTATCCATCTCATATGCAGTTCCCCCTCATGCTGTCTGTCAAGAGGTTCCCCAGCATTGCAGTGGCATTGCAGTCCCCAGCAGGTTCCCCAGCATTGCAGTCCCCTCAATGCACTAAAAAATACATGATGGAGGCAGTCAAGCTGCAAAACTAATTGTATTGTCATTTTATTTCTGCCCAATTTACCCCCAAAAAAAGTTTGTTTTAATGTAATTTCTAATTTCTTTACACTAAATCACCTATTGCACAAACGTGTACTTTGTATGCATGCTAAAGTCTTCTTCTTGGACTTGCTCCCATGAACATTAAATTATTATTATTTTTAAGAAAAAGCTAGTTTAAATAGCAGTGTAAATAGATGTGTAAATAGATCCACATTAACAACCTAATGTGTGCCCAGCTCTGGCTGAGATCTGGGAATAAAAACTTGGTTTAAATGGTCCAGAGCAGAACACTGGGGCTAAAATGTTAACATGCAAACTGCAGTGTGTCATGTTTTTTGGCTATTTCGACCACCTCATCCCACAACAGTGTGACCACATCACCATGCACAGAGCAGTCAGTGCCAGCATGGGAGTCCATGTCTCATCCTTGGCCTTGCACTTGCAGATAAGCCAGTCTGAGCTGTAAGTCCAGGCTCTTTTCCAAGGAAAGGGTGGGGAGCGGCTGACGGGATTAACAGTCACTCTTGCGTATCAGCGTGCCGGCACTTCCTTGGATTTAACCTCGCTGCCTCATGCCCACGGCTGCTCAACTTTCTGGGTCTGATAAAACACATTTTTTAAAAAGGGGCTCAAATACCAGGAGCGAATAAGGACACGGGCCCCAGAGTGAGGACAGTCACAGCCATGACTGACTTCAAAGGCGCCTGGAAGTTTGCGATTGAACCGAACACTCCAAAATGCAGGCAACGTAATGGGATCTAAAAAGTGTCCATTATTAATAAAACACGATTTTCTTAGGATTGCTATAAATGTAGCTATAGATTACTGCAATTATATCCATAATTTATTGAGCAGTGGGCAGCAGTGAAAGGCGCCCGGGGAGCAGTGTGTGGGGACGGTACCTTGCTCAAGACCAAGCAACCACCAAGTGCATCAAGTTGCATCAACGTACATCAGTCAAAACATTACCAAACATGCACACACCCCACTCAGACTCTAGCTCAAAGTTCTCGTCACATCAGATTCAAGAACAGGCGTTTCAGTTGCAGCCTAACTGTGAGTTAGGCTGCAACTGAACTTAATGTTAAAAATGAAGAATTAACCCCGGGACTCCCCAACACAGACGTTTCTCTGTGTCCTTTTTCAGGCACATTCTGCGCCAGTCTGTTTTTTGTTTTCATTCTGCTAGATTATATTGGGCTTTCTTCGCCGCTCTCTGGATGCCCTGATGTGTCGGCCAGGGGAAAATAAGACAAAGTGAGACGGCCGTTCCTGCTGAGTCAGCTACAGCTCGGTATCGGGCCGGGCCAAACGAGGGGCTGAGATTAAGAGGAGAAGAAAGAGGGAGGGACCCACAGGGAAGGAAACAGTAATGCTGCACTATTTTTACACCTCACATCCTTCATCAGCCCGCCTCTGTCTTTTGTTCTGCGCAAACCAGGCCCCTTTTTTTTTTTTCATCGAGTGAACAAGTGCAAACTAAGACGTTAATAAATTGTAAGTATCTCAGAACCCATCTTGATGCATTGCGCTGAACGTTGAGCCGCCCAGGTCAGACTGTCAACAGCAGACCTGAGCAATCTCATTTCATCACGAGAGCCTCCAGGGCGGGCGGAGTTGGTAAAAGGATGAATAAAAAATGCTCTGCGGCCAAAACAGCCCACCTCTCCTCCGTGGCACTAAATCCATCATGGAGGAGCGAAGAGCAGTGCGCCCTTATATTGGAGCAAAATGAAATGGGTTCAGAGTATTTCAGTCACCAAGCCTGAAGACTGATTGCAGGCATTCATTCCCACTGACTCACTTACATCGACAGCTCACACACACACACACACAATCCCCTCATCCTCCTTAAAAAATACATAGATGCAAAAAAATAAATCCAAACTGTCTGTCTTCTTTAAATGATCTGCTTGTGCTGGAACTCCTCAAACCCTCTAGTCATAACCTTCATCTTAACCAATAACTGTACTCATGTTGGTCTAAAACCTTCATACATAACCTGGTATAGCATGGTATAGGTCTAAATTTAAGATGTCTGCCCTTTTTTCGAGACTAAATTAACAATTGCTCTTATTTCTTTAGACCCTGAAGGTAAGACAGCACAATTTCTGGACACATATTAAGGTCTTAATTAAACCACAGTTTCTTCTAATCTGCTATTTTGATTGGCTGTCAGGACCCCTGGGAATGACAGCATCAGGATTCCACATTTTTACACTGTTTTTGGTTATGAGGTCATGTGACCACTACTACATAAATAAATATGAGCTGATAAACAGCAAACCATGCAAGGTGCTATTATCCCATGGATTTATTGTCTACTATTGACAAATTAGGTCAACAACAACACTGGCATTAACGACAATCTCCTCAAGCCAGAGGAAGCACAGACTACACTTTCCGATGGATAAACATCTCAGGACTGCGGTGGAGCTTTTTTTTTTGTCCTGTCAGTGCAAGATCTGCTTTAAATCTGACAGCAGAGAACCAATGGGTCGTGCCGAAGTGGCCCTCAGATCATTAAGAGTCAAGCAAATTCCAAAACAGACAAACTTGTACCAGATATTGAGAAAAACAGACCGAGTAAAAGGCTTAGCCTGTCAAGTCCATCCTTAGGCAGCAGGCATTAAAAATTAACAAAGATCCACATAATATTATGGACAATGCTAAAACAATGCAGGAAGCACAAGCACAGAAAATAAAAGTCAAACATGAAAATACTTTCAATTCCATTGCTACCAACCACAGAAGCAATGAAAGGAGTATTTTTATTTTGTCACACATCAACTTATATCTCTTAATAACTGTTAGAATAACTTTTTATAAATGTAGGATATACAGTGGTGCCCAGTTAGTTATGTGGCCTCACACGCCCAAGATAATTAGTTCAAATCCTGGCACGGAATTTATATGTGGGGAGCTTGCATGCTCTCCCACTCTTGGTGCAGGTTCTCTGCGAGTTCCCTGGCTTTCATCCCACGGTCCAAAGACATGCACACTAGGTTGATTGGCTTCGCTAAATTTACTGTAGGTGTGAGTGGGTGCGCTGTACCAGGATCAGCTCCAGCAGCCGTGATCCTGAGAAACAGGACTAAGTGGTTAAGGATAGTGAGTGGGTGAATACTTCATGTCAGATATAAAAAAAAGTCTTAATTTTGAGAGTGTATCTGTCATGTTGCTCCGGTCTGGGATCTGGACCAGAGTTTGACGTTAGTCCTTTGTGAGGTTCCCAAATTGTGTTCACCTTTGTCTTATTGTATAAAGCTGCCCTGTTCGTTTCTGTTCACCATCGGTCTTTGTTATGTTACATGTTCACAGTTGCCGGATGTCTTCCCTGTCCTGTTTATCACATATTAAACCCCTGTCTCGTGACGTTGTGCGAATGCGTCCTTCTGCCTCGTCTCGTCTCATCATCTCCGTTCACCTGCCTCGCCATGCCAAATGGTTGAGACAGTATCCTTTATGTGATTATACTTGTAAAGTTATAATATGATCATATAAACATTTCATTAGTCAGATTTTGCTGTTCTCACGTAACTCTGCAGTAAGTGTTGTGTTCTATCTACTCCAATGTCATTGATTGATTGATTAAACCCTTTATTGCTGTTGCCTCAAACCATGTCAAAAGTACAAGTAATATTGGAACTTGGCTATCGACCCGACCATACTGCTATTTGTATTGTCTCTCCTTTCATGGTGTGTTGTCCTCCTGTGAATTGTTGTGTAGTTGTTGTATATAGCACTTTAGGTTTGGTTGGTTGTTCACTACTCACTGTAAATAAAAGCACAATATTTCACTTGGGCCTGGTCTCTGTGTCTTCCCACTGCACACATTCCCCTTGTTTGTTGTCATGTTTCCTGACCCCTAGACAGGGACGTGACAATACATCAACACAGCACAGTACATTGTACTCCATATTGTACTCCAATGGAGAGTACATTGTGGGAACCGTAAGAAACCACCTCAAAAGCATAAGCACATAGACTCTACACAACATATAAAGTCAATTTCCACAGGGGAGGGGAAAAAGGGTGGTGGATGAGATCCCACGTAAATGGTGGATGAGATCCCACGTAAACAAGCAGTCCAACCAATTCACACTGGTCCATGAGTTTGAATCCAGAGCCCAGCTTTGTGTGTGGAGTTTGATGTGGGTTTCAATTGTGTTTTGTGTGTTTTTAAGTGCACCCTGTGGTGGGCTGGCACCCCACCCTGGTTGATTCGTCATTCTGCACCTAATGTCCCATATTGTGCTTCAAAATCTGCGACCCAGCTCAGGGTTTGCCAATTCCAGGAAATGAGTGAGTACTACACATGCATCACCTCAAGCGTGAATGTGTTAATGTCGACAGCGCTAATTAAGATGCTTCGTTTGTAGATTGATATGCAGTCACAGTTCTGAACATGTCTCAGCCAATTCTAAAATAGCTTATTCAACGAAATAAAGAGTGTGGTCAGAATCTCATTTAAGGTCATTGTCAAGGTCATGTTGCAGCAGAGAAAGCAGAGTATGGAATTAAAATGCTGGAGTGGGGAGAAGCTCTGTCACAAATCGGCCACAAAATCCTTCTTTTTTTTTTTTTTGCTCAATTATTCATTCAATGCGTGTGTGATTCTGCACAGTCAAGGTGAGAGCAAAGGGACTGTTGGGGAGGTATGGTGGGAGGAGAAAGGCGGGCGGAGATGTGAGTATTTGTGGAGTTTGGGGGATGATGGTGCAATTTTGTTGTTCGTGGCACAGCACCACCTGTCAGGTCGACTTCGGTGTCTTAAAAGCTTAACAGCTTGTGACGACCAAAATAAAGCCCCACCGATGGTGACCGGCCTGCTTCATAGCAGAGCCAGGAGCCCAGAAGTGCAGCATTGGACCTTTCATTTCTCCACATCTCTGTCATCCTGTCAACCTAGGGTCACTATCAGCAGGTACGGTTCCATGAGACAGATACCTCAGTGGCTCAGTCATCACATGTAAAGCCTTATGCTTACATGGACCTAAGCCTGTGGCTTTTATAAGAAAGAGATGGCAGGATTCTCAAAGCGAGGAATCCCTTTTGGGTAGGATGGGTCCTTCTAAGTTGAGTCCCACAGAGACAAGGCAAGGAAAGTAGTACCCTTAACAGAATGGATTCAGCATAACAAAATCCCATCATTGGACTACTCTAATCTTTAGAATCCTTCTAATCTTATTCAAATCTAAACTCAGATTTATTTGGAGAATCAAGAACAAGAACCGATTAGGTGTCAAATACTGGCGTTAATTCTCTGCATCCTTCAGACATTTTTGGTACAGCCTAGTCCTATATAAAAAGAAGACTGAATGAAGTGCTAACAACTAACCAACCTCCTCCAACACCAGGTTGTTGTACTGTTTTAATCAGTGAAATATAAAAAATTCAGATGTATGCAGGGTCATGGCTTACAGTAGTGCATGGACGACAGCTTATTACAGTTGGAGACAGAATTGTCGATTTAAAGAGCATCTCAAATCATCCAGAAAATGTTCCACAAACAGAGCAGCCAACAACACACTAAATTAATGGCACCACATCACCAGTCGAACACAAAGTCAGAAGAAAGGCCAACCTGGCAACGCAGCCCACTTCCTGCGCGTCTGACGTCTGTCCTTTGAGTCACCTCATTACACCAACCACTAGGAACAGCGTTCTGGGTTCTCGCAAGTTCAGCGCTAATGAGCACCAGTGTTTTTTGGACAACTGCCCCACCCTCAGTTTAATTATGGCCTCATTTTTTTATCAAGCGGACACTCGACAGACATGCTGCCAGTCACCTTAATTTCCAGATGTCCACAGTAGTGTAGCGAGAACATTTGGAGTCACCACATCTCTAACTTGCAGACTAGTCTTAAGGTCTCTGCATATTTCAGGTGGATGCAACATTTGGCAAAAAAAAAAAAGGTTGCTAACTTACAGCGATAGTTTGCTAGGTCAGGTTTTGGATCTTCATCAAGGCTGCACTTGAAGTTCAAAATAAAGGCCCAATGGTATGCGTCTCACTGTCCAATATTTTTTGTTAAAATAAGTCTGAAGTGTCTCATGTCAGCTCAAGATGATAGTCGGCCATGTCATACCAGGGTGCCTTCACACAGAGGAGACTCAACACTCCGGGCAACTGTCACCACAAAAGTAAACCAACAAAGCAGCCGAACTACTGTGCATTACTGAAGCCTGGAGACCACAGATTTTAACCTCCTTCAGAGGATTGCACCCACCTCCCAGAACCCACCATAATGCACAACCTTCTCGTTCACCATCAGGCAGCCAGTGCCGGTTACACGCCAAAAAACACTTTGTGTTTGTGGGGAAAAGATCACAGGAAGTGATGTCCTGAATAGAGATGCTGGGAGCAGATGAAGCGCATAGCATGGCTCGCTAATGTGAAGTGGCTGCTATGTTAAATTAAATCAGCCATTTGGAGAGACAGAGGGAGAATAAGGAGGGGTAATGAACATGCTTCCCTGTTAAGCAATGTCCACAAAGGAAATGGAGGGGACCCGAGCGTTGTGCTTCCTGGGTGGACAGACTCATCTTATTTAAAGGTTATTACAACAGAGGCTACTCCTGCTTATTTGCATCACTTACAGTTTATAATATGTGCCAGGGGAATATGTTCAATTCATATTCCCCTTACTTACAAATTCCGTATGGAGTTCTACCAGTTTAATAATGTATTTAACGACATATTATGCATATTATGACTTATTTTTAAAGCACTTGTAATTAAACTCTTCAATAATACTATCAGAGATCATTTAAAAATAAATAAAAAAGAAAAATATAGGAACAATGCTTCATACACCAAAATCTGGTAAGCTGCTTGTGCCGGACGGAGGCAAAGACATAAGTGTAAGTGAACACAAACAGGAGACAATGAAATGAGATGAGACCCGAAAAGGCATGGCAAATGTCAAATTGTGTTGATTTCTACTATAATCTGATGATGTTTTCTTGAATGAGGTGTAGACAACTTATGATTGAAATACCCTAAAGAACATTTCTAAAAAAATAAATAAGTCAGTTTGCTACCATGACTAAACCCAATTGGAATTTTTTTTGTTTAACATCTTTCACAAATTCCTGCACAGAAAAAAATCATGTTAATAAACATGTCAACGGGCAGCTGCATATTCGGCTACACGAACAGTGACATTTATGGCCAATGCTTTGGAATGTGTTTGACATTCAAATGGTTGGGCTGCTTCAAAGAGTGCAGAGAGCTGAAATTACCAAGCCAGTTAGCTTTCCTCCCAATGCCGCCATCACCCTCAGCTTGACCTTGAGCTAGGACCACGTGTTTTCTTTTTTTTTTTTAAAGATGGGGGGATAACTTTGCTCAAGGGCCATTGGTGCTTGACAGCTGGATAGCTGATCCCTTAATAATCTCTCCGCACACATTCCTGCAGCATTGAGGTCAAAGACAAGCCATTTTGCTTCTCAATCTCAAACTTTCACCCCTGTCCTGAGTTACAAAGGGCGGTTGAGCTCTGCTCCGGGGGGTGGGATTCGGCGTAATGAAACCCTGTGTTTGTGTGTTTTGTGCAGTGTCTTTCTCCCGCTCTGACCGGCAGTCACCTGTCTGCAGTCGAGGCGCAGCGGGCAGGTCGATTTATGTGAGCGTTGGGAAATAAGCCCCCTCCCTGCAGTCCAAAGGAAAAAAAAATCACCCCTGGCCAAATCTCGCCGCCTTATCGCAACCTGCAGGCCAGCAGCTTCAATTGGAGACTGGGCCAGGTCTCCAACTGAAAAACGAAGGGGAGGGGGTGGAAGCCAGAGAGGTGTGCCTGGAATCTGGGAATGATGAGGGCCAATGCTGCACCGCAGGCTCCCAAAATGCAATTCTGCAGGACCCTTCTCGACCCATTCAGACTAAGTGTCGCTCATGTGCGTGAAAGCCAAATTAGATTGAAGGGGTCGGTAGAGCCAAGTTAGCATGTAAAGACAGACAATTTTGACATTTGATGGCATCAGGCCAACTCAGGGGACAGATACTGACCACTATAATTAATTAGAGCTTCAATAAAGCTCTGACAATCATGGCATGTGGAAACTACACCTTCGTGATTTCCGTTTGCCGAACCGCCAATGAACAAACCAGCGAAATTCTTAACAGTACATGAAAATGTGCCTATGGCAAGCTGCGCAACTGTAATCTGCAGACCTTTCAGATTTAATTACGGCTCAGCCGGAGTGGACGCAGAGGGGTGCAAAATTCGTAGGAGCTCTCAGAGTGAGGACGATGGTGAAGGCTATGGATCAATGGCAATGAGTTGCAAAGCCTTGTACAAACATGAATTGGCCCGTTCTCTGTTTCACTTGGAGGAATTATCTGAGTTTGAGACAGACACAAACTGGCTCTGGTGTGTGAGACCATCTGTATTTCCCAGGTCGGCCCCTCGCAAGGGGCCACCCTCGGAATGGTCTGCTGTCAGCTGAATGGAAATTAGACCTGAGTGCACAATGAAAGATGGACTCTCTGGGGTTAGATTAGAGCAGGGCGAGACAATGAGGCAGAATGCACAACAAGCAAAGTGCTGCCCTAATCTCATTTTAATAGTAAAAGCTCTACCGCTACGGGGAGCTCATGGGACCAAAAATTTTTCAGTGATGCAATCTCCACGCTGCGAGTCTCAACAAAGAGGGTAATGCACCTTTAAAACCAGTTACAGATGGTAATGCTGCTGATGAAGGAAATCACACAAGTCGCACAAGTCAAACAACTTTTCGAGACCCTTGGGGGATGAAAGCTGCTTATTTTTTCCAGCTCTCTGATTGGTCAGAGGGTCTCTACCCCTGACTCATTGGTAAAAGGACAATTTATGTACAAGTATTCCTATCTCAATGAGTACCAAATGACAAACGACAAAAAAAAGCCTTATTACATAAACCTGTATAAAGTTTATAACACACTTGAAGCGCATTTGTTACAGCGTAAATACAATCAGTGTGTTTTTGAGAATGTCTGAGTGACAACTCTCTCCAAGGTGTCTCCTCTCCCTGGTTTGCCTCTAGCCATTGCTCTTTACAAGGAAGAAAGGCATGCTGTCTCATACTAATTACCCATGCGGCTATTTTTTTTTTCCTCCCCTCAGTAAGTGTGGCAACTGAAATGAAATGGAGTCTCATCACATGTAGTCCATGCGAGATCAAAGACAGATGATGTCATGGAAAAAAAAAGAATGATCCGAACAGCAGGATCAAGTGGCCATAAGTGATCATCTGCCGCTGTTGGATCAACAGCGATGTATAAACGGGGTCAACAGGCCAAAGTGCATGTACTAATGTAGTAATAGCATCCGCATACCCCACGCCCACTGTGTAACAGGAAAAGAGTGCCAACAAAGAAGAAAGTGCTGCTGGGCAGCAGGCAGTCCTTTACTCTTCACTCGTGTTCATTTCCTGCGCCCCCAGAAGATGCATGTCAGTATGACAAATTTGACTGACTTCTGCGGTGCACTGAGCCATTAAAGTACAGCCCCGAGCGTTTCTGCATTTCTTACAGTGTGCAGAAACCACCCCTTCCTACGCAAAACACACAACACACAAATTTCTTTTTTTTTGTTTTAGTAACACAAGCTAAAAGTTTGTTAATGTAAATCAGATAAGCCAAAAGTTAAAGGGGGTAGCAGGGGGGTAGCAGTAGCCTAGAGGGTAACACACTCGCCTATGAACCCGAAGACCCAGGTTCAAATCCCGCTTACTACCATTGTGTCCCTGAGCAAGACACTTAACCCTAAGTTGCTCCAGGAAGACTGTCCTTGTAACTACTGATTGTAAGTCACTCTGGATAAGGGCGTCTCATAAATGCCATAAATGATTCAGTGAGCTCCATAGCTATCTCTCCCTCACCAAAAATAGTATACAGTAGAAGGATTTTGGTCTGGAGCACTTAAGGTCTGACCTAATAAAGTTCCATCTTTTTTTGTTTTTCACATACACTTTGAAAATGTTCCATTTGTGCACGCAGGTGACGTGCAATGACTATTGTTGTTTCCGTCTCTTCTGACGATCAGGTGTAATGCTACAGCTACAACACTGGTACAACAGGTACAAAGGTCTCAATGCCTTCATTAATAAAACACCACGAGCCACACGACGTTTAGCTGAAGTGCTTGTTTAATGTCGCCTGTAGGCAACACATCCTGAGACAAGACAGGACAAACAGAGCCGGAGTCGGAGGTGAAGTAAATAAACATGTTGCACATGCTTGTTGATTGAACGTGTTTAACTGGCCTGGCCTTTTTTTTTTCTGCATGGGGAGACCAGCAGAGCAAACAGAAGGAAGTAGTTCCGGACCACCACAGTGAAGAGACTCTGTGGGATTCAGTAAACACTGAACAGCTCCAAACATGCTAATAGTCAGTTCCATCAATGGGTTGAGGAAAAAAAATCCATGCATATGTTTCCAAAACCTGTATTATCCATAATTTGTGGGTGATACCAATTGTTGGTGGTGAGATCTGTGTTATTATTGAAACCCCTTCCAAGCCCCTTCACTTTTTTTGCCAGAAAAATTCTAAAAAAAAAATGGAACATATTCCACCTGGCAATTGCTTATGGAAAATTAAAAAAAAAGTTATTGTATTTACCCCACTTATTTTACCTTGGGTTTCCCAAGGGTTTCAACCCAAACTCATCCCTACCTGATCAACCAAAAGCCCTTAGTGTAACTGTTACTCTGTGCATAAAACTCGCCACTGTTCACCCCAATGTCCACTAAGAAGGGGATTTAATCTCAGATTAGGAATCCTCTGTGTTAAAAAAAAAATTGTTCCATTATATATAATATATATATTTAATATGTTCCATTAAGAGCACCAAGTACATGAATTACCATGCCATTTTATATTATTTTTGCACATCAAGGCATCCGATATTACATTTGCAATCATTTATTTAGTACATGCTTTTATCTAAAGTGATTTAAAATGAGGATGTGTACCTCGTGAGCACAGAAATATCTAAAAATCAAACAGAGAGTGATAGCAAAAGCTGCAGAATACTGTTGCAGGCTAAAATGCAGTGAAAGCCAGTTTATACAATTTAAAAAGGAAATGCAGAAACAATATTATTCATATAGTTTTCCAGTACATTACTTCTTCAATATTATGGTCATTAACCTAGATTAAGCCCAATCCTGTCAGCCTTACATTTTTTCTCCATTTGTCATGCTCTGTTTTTGGCATATTAGCCTTCTTTCGTACGTTCTTTAGGATTTCAGGCAGATGTTCAGATGTAAAAAAAAAAATAAAAATGTGGTCACCACCTTTTGAACATATCTAGGTATATATCTGAACACTTATTTGTAGTCAGTTGGTAATGTATCAAGTTAATCCAAACCTTGGTGATATCTTTAATCACTCCATCCACACTTTTCAAAACTTCATTTACATTCAAAATCGAATGTCCCTTAATTTTGAAGCACAATGTGAAGTTGTCAGTGTTAACAGCCTCTTCCAGTTCTACGAGACCTCAGTTCATCACTACAGCATTTTAATTCAGAAACGTTCATACATGCCAGTGTTTGCAGATACTGTATGTAGTTTGCTTACTGCCTTCTTCTCTACAAGGTTATTGGTTCAATAAAGTTAGATTATTTATTTATTTATTTTATGGAAATAACACATAACGGAACAAATTACTTCCAGTACTAAGAAAAAAAACACTTCAGTCAGGGCTAGTGACGTTCAGCATTTAAAGGGGTCTTCCACAGGACAACACTGGAAAACTGCCCCATGATCATATAATAATCTAAAAATGCTCATCATTTATGAAAATCCAGAGAATAAAAATCTATGCATGTTATGTTGATTTCATATCTGACAGGCTGTATCAGATTTTTTGCGATGAGGTTGTGGGTCTAGTACTCCACATGCACAGTGTGGAATTTGTGACATTCACACATGCATTCCGATAATGTAAAGGAGCTTTACTATCCCTCCCTCCTGGTGCCTGTAGCAGGTGGGGTCAGGTACAACGACAAGGGCACAGTGATCAAATGGCCCAGGTCCGGTTCCAACTGACTCACATGGCCCGCTGTGGAAACGCGACAGATGGGCAACGCCAGGCGCCACCGCCCTGCCAGCATGGCTTCCAGGATTTCTTTCTTTATTTTATTTTATATATATTTCTTTTAAATATTTAAATATGAGGCTGAAGTTGAACCATGTGTGTTCAATATGATTTTACATTAAATGAAAACTGTAGAAGGTAATTGTCAGATATGTGTGTTTTAGTGTTTGCATGTGTGAACAGTGAGTATTTACATTTACATTTACATTTATGGCATTTATCAGACGCCCATATCCAGAGCAACTTACAATCAGTAGTTACAGGGACAGTCCCCCCTGGAGCAATTTAGTTTTAAGTGTCTTGCTCAGGGACACAATGGTAGTAAGCAGGATTTGAACCTGGGTCTTTTGGTTCATAGGCGAGTGTGTTACCCACTAGGCTACTACCACCCATATGAACACGGTTCATGAATACATGGTGTTGTAAAAGTGCAGACTTAGGGGCAAAATTGGGTTGGGAGGGGCGGAAAAAAAAAAAAAAAAAAAAGAATCACACCTTTCTCTCAGACAGCTGGGCCTTCTTACCCCTCTGCCACAGGGACAAAAAGAGGAGGCTGAGATCTGTACTGATCTGCTGATGAGCGAGCATCTGGAGTCGCCATCTTCGTTCCTGGTGGGACTTGTTCAGACGCAGACACCTCCAAAAAAATGTCACCTGCCTAGTGTAACATAAGGTGCTTGCTCTACACATTGGATCAGGTTTTTGCTGATATTTGACAGTTTTGGTATGCATTCTTGGTCAGGAATGTGACAGCCTGGGCCCAAAAATGCATCATTCATGGCTTATTTAATAATATCTCACACAGTTTTTTAATACTGTTTATTTCTAGTCAAAATTTATTTTGTGTATTCTGAACTCATAGCATTTTCACAGAACGTAAAGTAGCCATTATGCCAAGTTTTTTTTTTTTGCTCTATATTCTTTTGTAGCACTGCATGTTAAGAAAAATATGTTTAGAATTTCACTCGGAATTAATAAATGAATTATCTCAGATAAGTGCATACACACGCCAACTAGAAATACGGTACTATTATTGGTTGAACACAAAAGTCTTACTTCAGTACAAAAAGCACAGAAGCGCTTAGATGAACAGTTGTTCCATATCTTTGATACTGTAACTTGATAAGGCAACTCGTCTCATGTAGACTTGGGCAGTCCGTTCTAGAAACAGTTTGTTTGTCAGATTCACCACACAGGCTCTGTCTAATCAATCAGTCCAAATAATATCTTTTTTTTTGGCTGTTGCTGTTTCTTTTGGAACATGACCGATTGACTTAAACTAGAGATACTGTTTCTTAAAATCTGGGACCAATATCTACTATCTGAAAAATTATATACCTCAGTGTTGAATGATTGCTTAAGTGCAAAAACACAATCTTTCAGGCATTATATATTTCAGCTCGTCAAGTTTGGCTCTACACAACCGCCCCCTAATTTTTTTTCTGCCAAACAGTCGTGCCTGTGGCAAAGCAATGAATACAAAGCAATCACCATGCTGGGACAACAAACCTATGAACACAATTTATGGCAAAGCCACAGATTTGGGTTGCCAAACAATGTTGGCTGATAGTGAAAGGTGACAGACTGAGGTGCTGAGAGACAACAGCAAGGTGACCATGCCCAAAATGAAAGAAATTAAAATTTAAAAATAATATTATCAATAGTAGTGCTATTTAAAAATAATATTATCATAATCTGATGCTTCTGTTTTAATTAATCAAAAAAGAATGCTAATTGATCTATCAGTAGCATACTGTCTTATTTCATTTCAATGGTGAGCCTGGATTTGGCTGTTAAACATCTGCTACTTCCTAGTGATCTTCACTATCGTTATTATCATCTAAATAATTAACGATCAGTCAATGCCTTTCAAATGCTCATTTAGTCATGCTAAAACAGCAATTAACCTAATGTCAATAAAATAGGCTACTCCATGGAGCTACTCTATGCTCCAAACGTAACAAAACGCTTGACATTCTAAAAAGGATGCACCGGTGCAGTTAGGTACAGTACATTTTTGATGGCATCAAATGAAGTTCCCATTATATGTTCCCTTGTTTTTCTTCTCTTTTCTTCTCTCTTTGCTGCTGCCTGTTGCTGAAAAGCAACGGGGAGGAGGGGGACGCTTGGCCAGTACATGTATTGCTGCATGTAATGTTTTATAGATACATCATTTTACTCGGGCTTGGAAAATGGTTGCTGAAGTGGTAAAACGGCGACTAGCCAATGCTTATTATGTTCTGGTTGCACTGGCAAGGAAAGGTTTGGACAAAATCTTTGATAATGAATAATGAGGTAAAAAAGTTGTAAATGACTTGTAATGCATGCGAAGAATGTTGGTACAGAGTCCAGAAAGCAACAAAGGAACGGATTTGCAAAGATGAGCTAGCCTTTTCTCTGCCCTGGTATAATGCCTGATGTCAAACTTTTGACTGTCTACACTTCCTTGCCTGGCTTACATCTCACTTCGATGTTCCTGGACCCCGACACAGATTCTGAACACGCTTGCCTGACCCTTGCCTGAAGTTCACTTTTTGGCCCACCACGTTCGACTTACCGGCCAAGAACATAAATGCAACAAATACTTCACTATAAGAATACAAAATACAAGAGACAGTGCAAATGTACAGAAAAGACTAGAGCAGCAAGTAAAAGCTGCAAATGTACGGAAATACATTTAATAAATAATACCTTAAACATAAGAGAGAATGTTATTCATGTAAATGCAGCAATTGTGTGAGTATTACAGTGTGAGGGCAGTGTTCACTCACAGGTAGGTATGCCAAAGTAATATGTAAATGCTTTGGTGGACATCCTTCACAATACTGGTGGCCTGACATTTACACGTGCAGCAGGTGTAAATGTCCTGCAGGTTAGTGCCATGTGAGTTTAGTGGATTACTTAATCTTTTTCTTTTTCTTTATTAACTGTACTTTTCATGTTGCCCAAATGAGATCTCATTAAAAAGTACAAAATGGAGGGTGATGGATGTTGACTACATTTTGTGGCCCTTTCTCATGTTTTCTTTTTTGCCATGTAACAAGTAAACAGTGACAATATCTTCACTTTCATGATGGGGACTACAATGTGAATGGGCCCTTCTTTATAAAGGGGCTTTTTTGCACTAGTTCAGAAGCCCAAAGAATTGCAAATTTCCAAATAAGCCCCATTCAGGCACGTCTCTCTTTGTCAGGCATAATGCTGTGCTAAGCACACGCCGTCTCCAGACAGTTAGATGGGAGATATCACGGCAACAATCTCCTCAGCACGGCTGCATTTCTCTTGCCGCGCTGACGCCGGCCGCTTTTGTGTTTGGGCGGATTTGACAACATTAAGATGCTATCTGATTGAAGCTCCCATTAGACTTCTCCATTATTCAGGACCTGGACCAAAAAACAACAGCAAACACCCAGACTAAACAGACACCTCACCCTACGTGCTGAATGTGAATCCCAGGGAGCCATGTTACCCAGGTTCACCCTCGTGGGCTGAAGGAAATGGTCTGCAGAGAGGGTCCCCTCACACCATGCAACTTAATGATTATGGAAGGAAATTCACTGGCACATTGTTAATTAGTATAAAACAAAAAGGCAGATGACTCCAAAACACTCGTGAAAGAGAGAAAGAGAGTTCCTAACGCTCCTTTGGCTCAAGGCCGTAACCCAAAACAAGGCTACTGCCACCTTGGCTGGTAAAATGCCATCGCAAATGTAGATCGCTAACAGTTTACGTGTGCCTGACATTTTGGAACCGGCCTTTTCAAAAGGTCAAGGCGATGCTTGGAAGGCAGCCATGGATCTAGGAACGGAGTTCAGGGCACTCTCCAATAGGGGACAGAGGTTTGGATTGGAGGGGGTATCACAAAAAGTGTCACATTTTCAAAGGACATCCTGGACCCTGCAATAAATGCATTGATTTATCTGGATCACATATGAGGACAGAAAAGACAAGTTATCTAGTGGGACATTCATGGGAAGGACACAAACACTCTAGTTGTACACCCTGGTGGTATTTATGCATTTAGCAATTTTTTTTTTTTGTTTGCTGCCTACGATGGATTGAACGGAGTCCCCCATCACAGTTTTAATGCAAAGAGAAAATAGTACCGTAATATCGCCATTGTTAGCGACACCTCATCCATAACCAGTTGGCTAGTTCTCACCATCAATGCTGTGAAATTATGTTGGTTTATAAATCCAACCTGTTACAAGAGCAGAAAATATTGCAGCCCCGGCCTTCACGTGACCTAGTTAACGTATAAACACACACCTCACACACCTTACGTACTGGGGTTGGCCGGATTCAAGGTTCAGTTCATAACTTCAGTTCTTAACAAAAACAATCGGGATGAAATCACCTACAGCTTCTTTTACTAAGGCATTTTTGTGCAGGGAGGCTGATGGTCTGAAATTCTTCACATTTTACTGAGGTGTGGAAAGCCAGAGTTGCTGGTGGCAAAAGAAATTTTAAAAAGCAGACAAATCTGAAAATGCATGCCAGTGCTGTAGAGTTTTGGATGCATTTTTTTGCCCAGTTGATCCCAACAGGGAGAAAATATAACACTACAGTGAGAAAGGGAATTGCTTTACCTGTTCCACTGTGTTCTTGACATCTAAAGTAATTCTTACACTGAACCTCCTCATAAACAATCGGGTACAGGACAATAAATTGTTTACTACTTGTCAACCATGAATAGCAAACACGCTTTCAGACAGAAGGACTTTTTGCACGTACGCTGTTCCAGAAATTCGAACCCTGGTAAAAGACTGTGGACATTTTTGTGTCATGTTGCAGAAGATGAAAACAGAATTGCAATAGAATCTGCTGAGAACATTACAAGTTGAGCCTGCTCTCTTTACATTATGATACAAAACTTTTTCTCAACAATTTAGACTACAACACATGTACATCATTAGATGATTATTCTGTTTAGTTGGTAAGTTAAGGAAATGAATACATTTAATTTTTATAAGACAGAGGGGGGCTTTTCACAAAAGTCACGTCAGAACCCTTGCTTTAAATCACAGATTATCTGTGTGCAGCCAACAGAATTCAGCTGGGGCAGCACAAGTGTTCGTAGTGGGAATCTGAGCATTTTTGACATCTGTGCTAAAGGTTTTCAATCGCTTACATTTACGGAATTTACCAGAGGGCCTTATCCAAAGCAACTCACAATCACAGGTTACAGGGACAGTCCCCCTGAAAACACTCAGGTTTGCGGTTTCCTAGTGGTTAAGGAAGCGACCCCGTAGTCAGAAGGTGGCCAGTTTGAACCCTGGACCGCCAAGGTTCCACTGAGGTGCCACTGAGCAAAGCAGTGTGCCCACACACTGCTCCCCAGGTGCCTGTCATGGCTGCCCACTGCTCACTAAGGTTAAAAGCAGAGGACACATTTCATTATGTGCACCATGTTTTACAATGACAATCACTTCACTTTCAAGTGTCTTGCTCAGTGACACAATGGTAGTAAGTGGGTTTAGACCTGTGACTTTCTGATCTTCTGGTTTATAGGTGAGTGTGGTACCCACTAGGCAAATTTTGAGGGGAACAGTAAATTGTTGTATTTGCTTATATTATATTTGGATTATAGAACCATAAAAATAGACCAGTTTCCTCTTCACACAATAAGTCTGTAGCTATAATTTTGTTTAAAAAAAGCATTAGGCTTAATCCATAAACTGGAAACTGACCCAAAATGGGAGTAACACGCATGTTTCATACACTAGTGCAATGGTTCTCTAATCACAAGACACAGGTTAATCAGTCAGGTATATGCTGATTTAAACTGCTCCTCTCATCAAATGCCAGCCAATCATTTGTGGGTTTGGCCCACTGTGTTGTCGCGAGCGAGAAACAACAATCCTGTGCTCCCTGCACGGCAGACACCCCCACATTCGAGCGTTGTTGGCGAAGCACCCTTTCTTTTACATCTCCACCACATACACCTGAGAGCGGTGAAGGAGCTGAGTTCTTAGTTCAACTGTGATAATGACTCCAATGTCAAAAAGGAGTTCTGCGCGACCCAGCCCACTTGCGCCCCACCTGCCATGATTTGCTGCACTAGTGTAACCAAATACTCTGCCACGCCCGAGCTAAACCACAGATGCGCCCTACTCCACACTCGTGTGACTGTTTTGACAGTTCACGGCCCGCTGCTTCAACAGCATTATCTGTGGATGGAAATGGGCCAGATTACCAATCAGTCAGATCAGCCGGCGGTGCCGCATTCGTCCGAATGACAGGAAACAATCAGCAGCTGAGACGCTCCGATGAAAGACACAGGCAGGTAGTTCTCCTCAAAATCTATTAACGCTGGAGAGAGAGAGATGTAGAGACGGGGAGACTGTCGAGTGGCAGACTATTTGGGACGGAAATGACAAAAACAGTGTCACGGCGGTACTGACTAGGATTCGAACAAATTCCCGAGTGTTGTCGAAGCTGGACAGCCCCCATCATTGGATGTGGCAGCATGTGGTGAAGCCGTCCATGGGGACTCTTTTCATTCATTTTCCATTTGCCTACCAGCAACTTCACTGCTGACTGCGAAGAAGATGGAGCAGCCCCAGCAGCCGCCCCTTGTGCACAACACACACATGTTGCCTCATTTGCATAAAGCCACCAATGCACAATGCATGAAGCAATCTAAGCACTGGAGGAGTAATAACTCCCACCGAGAGGAGAAGAGAGCGGTGAGGGAGGACAGTTGGGGTTTGAGTTGCTGCTATCATTTCAGAACAGTCTTGGCAGTCTTGGAACTTTTTACTCCAGAAATTTCCAGCAAAAGAGCCTATCTCTGTCCGCGACGCCATTCAGAATTCAGTTTTAACTTCCTGTCATGTGTGGCCAGTCTCCAATCTGCAAAAAAGGACCAGCAGAGCCAGTGCTGACTTCTGCCAATACTCACAAGAAACATTGCTTTAGGGGAGGAAAAATATTCATGACCACCAAACACACACATACGCACACACACACACACACACACACACACACACACACACTGAAAGAGAGAAACAGCAAGAGAAGAGCTCTCAAATCCCTGTTGTGTGCAGCTGCCACTCACATCTGGAGCAGCAGATTTGGTAACTGGCCCATCCTTACATAACGGCGGCCTGATGCAATTGGTTCAGGAGCACGTCGGTGGGAAGCAGAGGAGGGTGGGATTTCAGCAGGGCACTACGTTTTTTGGGGGGGCGTAAAACAGAGGCTGCTGAGCATCCCCAGACGAACCGTGGATGGGTGCAATGTTCCGCCACTGTGAGAACCACGCATAGAGATGGAGCTGCCTGTGAGCCTTGGGGAAGCGGAGCAGAGCGTTACAGTCTTATTAACTCCATATTAAGGGATCTGCGCATATATAACAATGTACATACTATTCAGGTACGAGAGCCCATATTTCACTTTAGAGCCACATTCTAAAGTCCATAAAAATGGCTGCCTGTTGACTCCAGAACAAAGTTTTTTTGTTGACTTTCCAACAGACATCATACATTGTTTCAGAGTAAAGATCACCAATGCTGCCTCTGGAGGGAACTCATCCTTCACATACTTATACTTATCACCCAGTTATTGAGTTGAATCAGTTGTGCAGAGCTGGTGATGCCTGTTATTATTAAGAGTGATTATGAACTGATACACTGCAGCGCAACACATGGTGCACAGATTGAAATGTGTCCTCTGCTTTTAACCCATCACCCTTAGTGAGCAGTGGGCAGCCATGGCAGGCGGCCTGGGAGCAGTGTGTGGGGACGGTGTGGGGACCACCTCAGTGGTTCAAGATTTAAAATTGCAACCTTCTGACAAGGAAGCGATGTGTATTTGCTTCTATGGATGAATGACACAATGTGTAGGAGAAAGTGTTCATCTCTTCACTGGAAACATTCTGTCTGTTCAGTACTCAATGTGTTATTGTATTGGTTACGTATTAATCATTTTATGTTGAAAAAAGAATCATTTTGTACTTCTTTCAGTTAATGAACTGACGAGTTTCACGTGTACTGCATCATGGCGAAATTAATTATGGATTTGTTTGTGTGTTTACTTTCCCCAGCAGAAAACACTGTGTTGTCCAATGAAAATTCAATTAGTTCCACATACTTTGATTATTGGTGATAAGTTGTAACACCAGAGTCATTCCTCAAGCACCGTCGCTCTCAGCTTAGCCGCCAATTCAGAGTGCACGCCACTTTGATGCCATGCCAGCTCTATCCTGGCAGGGAGTATCTGCTTGCTCTTTAAAACTTTTTCGGAGGTTTCTGATGTTCTCCGAGGCAACCCAATAAGAACTTGGCAAGAACCAAGCGCCAGCTGAAACAGATTCAGTGTTCCCAATGAACTCTTCAGTTTTTCCACCCAAGGTGAAGTGTGAATGAACATTAATGGTGAAATTACTGCATATTCAATAGTGCAAACACGCTAGCAATCTGTGGAGAACTACTAATACGTGTGCATGTGCAGAGAAGATCAAGATGGCTTCTAGGGTAAATTTGCTCTGTTATAGCATCACAGTAATTAAATATTTTAAATTTGGAACAACACTTTTTTCTATTCTTGTTTTGTCTTCTTTTTTTGTGGAGAGAATTGTTGGCAATATTGCCAATATGAATGGTCTATATGGTGTTCTATGTGGAAAAAAAAACCATCACTCATGTACTCACCCATAAACCCCTACTGAGGGTTTCAGGGTGCAACCAAACATTTAGCCAGCTAAATGAATGCATATTTTATACTATCAAACCACGGTTGCAAGATTATACTATGGATCATGATGAACCCAGCACTACACACACCTGTATTTATAGATCCCTATCACTGCAATAAACACTCAAAGTGTTATGGCTAGACTCGTGATGTGTTTTTATTTCGGCTCTCACTTATGGTGCTAAAACATTTCATGTGCAAACCTTTCAAGTTTTTTATTCTCGAAGCATTCACCTTTTTTACAGAAAGTGAATCAAAGGCACAGGGTTATGAAAATACAAGATAGAAGCAGCGATGTGAAGGGTAGCAAAGGGGCAACACATACAAGTGTTAAAAGGGTTGTCATTATTTCACACATCACATCAGAAATCCTTTGGATTGCACATCATCAAAAATAGGGATCAGCAGATCCAGCTCTGGTGTTGAGGAAGGAAAAGAAAAGGAGGGTGGGAGTAAAAAGGGAACAGTGGACTTTTAGTGACTCCATTTATAGGGATACAATTAAAGAGTGCATTAATTCAACATAGATAGGCTAGAGGGGCCAGCGGGGGCCAACTGGGGATGAGCTGGGTGTTAGTGCTGTTAAAAGCTTGTTTCTATCAAGATGAATTCGTTCCTGGAGCAACAACCCCACACAGCTTTGTCTACCTTCTGGACTGAGAAAAGCATACCCAGCACCGGTGATGTAGGCTTATTTTCTCAGTGCTATGTAAAATTTTAGCATGTAGGGCCTGTTTGGTAACGTCATTATATCATGACAAAATTTGTGATCAGACAGAAAAAAAATAGAGTTATCTGTATTTTGGAGAAGAGAAAATTCTAAAGAGGAAGGGGAGCACACAGAGTTGATTGAAAACTCTCATGCAGACAGCTTCCTCATTCTGGATGACCCACTCCTGTCAATGTGACTCACACTCAGGTGCAGCACAGCGTCCATCTACTCCATTTCCCATCTTTACTTTAATTCAAGCATTACAGTAAAAAAAGGTATGAATCAAACGTTAGCGAAACGTTACCCAGTTAGCGAAACGTTACCCAGTAATAGACGGAGCAGTCTGCATTCAGAGAGTACCTGTCTAACAAACTCAGACAGGCGCAGACAGGGCTGTTACCTCCTCTCCAGGAGACTACGCGTGGCTGCTCCAGGAAGGGTCCGTTGGGGGTTTCACATGTCATTCTGACTGCGCTTCTCCGCAGACTCACCCCAGGGACCGGCCAGTGACGGGGATTCTGGGAGACCGTGCTTATTAAGGCGATAAAGCGTGCTGGCGTGGAGGTCAGCACTAACACTGAGCATCTGGGTGTCACTGGATGAGAGAAATATTTCTGGCTGGGCTATTTAAATTATTGTGCATGCTGGGAATGAATGATGGAGGAGTCTAGCTGTTAGATGATGAGATGCAGCCTTTAACAGTGAGACTAAAAATTTAAAAAATGAACAGCGAAGGTGTAATCTGATCTGTTTCTGTACACCATTTTGTAAATATGAAATTGAAAATGAGCAAAAAGCACAACAAAACAAATCAATAAATGCCCTTTCATTCATATGCTCGATAACACCTCCACCGGACTGTGAAATCGATGTCAATACAGTGGAATGTGTGACAAGTGGCTGGGAGACGCCGGGCGCCTGCGCCCCATGTAAACATGACAGCTTTTTTAAAAGCGGTGCCACGAGCGAACCCAAACAGATGAAAGAAAAAACATGGCGTCACCTTGGTTACTGCCATCGTCCCAGGTGATCTGTGCGTTGACCTCTACGTGTCCATTAATAAACTACGCCCCAGCAGTCTTGTGGTCACATCAGCTGTCTTAATGGTTAATTTGCCCAACTGGGGGACATTTGCATAATGGCCGCTTTACCCTCATTAATTGTTATGGTGATGCCGGAGGAAAATCGGTCAAATCTGTTTGCTCCGCCCACTCCACTTCGGTTCCTTTAATGACCGTCACCCATCCTTCCTTTCACCCTTGTTTGTGCACCAGTAACGTGCCTGGCTGCTAATCACGTTTTTCAGTTTGACCCAGAGCCTTTTCTCTAAAGCATCGTAATTGCGTGCCGTCGGTGGGTGGCAGTTTAACGCTGGGGTTCGCGACCTTGTAGCTTTCAAAGAACCCATTTTTACCTACCTGCAGCCACAAGGTTTCAGTATCATTAGTGAGACGGAGAAGAAATTTTCAAACCCACTTGATTTCCCCCATCGCCTCGGTGGGAAGTTACCGAGGCCAAACTGCACACTTTAATTACAAAATGTTCTCCAGTCACCCCCATCTTGCAGCTGTTTACATTTCTTATTCATTATCATTTTTTGATGAACCCTATACTGTAACATCTATATACACGAAGCATGCAACACATTTAAATATTGATTCTGGAGTAATAAATTAAAGGAAAAAAATAACAACACACATTCTCACACACACACACACACACACACATTCATGCACCTCTGTCCCATCCCGAATGAGAAGTAATTTGTGCATTTATTCATTTCTTTATTTCTTTCCATGCATACTCACACTCACATAAAGCACAACACTGTGTGCAGCCAGACCAGCATTACAACAAACAAACACAACAAGGGTCAAACCATTCTGCTCAAATGTCTTGTAGTGGCAGTGATGTGTGTGTGTGTGTGTGCGTGTGTGTGTGAGTGCACATGCACGTGCATGCAAGCGTACTTGTGTGTTAAAGAAAGCCCTTCTCCGCTGCTGTCGGGGGCCTTTATTTGCACGCTGAAGGGCTTCACTGTTTCTCCCTTAATGCCCCCTTTCAGCATGCCCAGCTGTCCCGTCACACAGACCTCCTTATTCCGTTTCCTTAAGATAAATGACCCTGCTGAATATTGCACAGGGCAGAAAATAGTAGAAAATAAAAAGATGAAATATCAAAAGCGCTTCAGTGTGCTTCATTTCGAAAGAATCAAATCTGCCATCTGCCTCAGCGACACTCCAGTCGCAGCGCTGCCAGCCTGTTCGGGGAGATGGATTATCTTAATAGATGACAAATGCTCACCCAGGCACTTTTGACGTCCTGAAGGGGGATTCACATGCGCAGTGTGCTCGACGGAGCCACATGCAAATTACGCCTGGAGGAGGGCGGGGCTGGGCTGACGTGCAAACAGTAAACAGGCTTGCAGATTTTGCGTGTTACGTCTTAAGGAAATAAAAAATGAGGCACCTCAATGGCTGCAGAGAGCCTCTGTGCAGATGAAAAGGAAGAATAATGTCCTGCTGCGCTATAACTGCATCCTGCAATCTGTGGGCACTGTTTTCAAGCTGGTGCAAGGCGCAGCACTATGAACCATACAAGGAACTTGTCTGTTCAGAAGTTAAAGCAGTCTGCAGAACTGACATAATACATAAAATTATCTGTTACTAGAAGAGAACAGAGAAGACAAAGACAGAAAGTAGCTAACCTTTCTGACACCCAGAGCACAATCTTTAATGTTTTTTTTCTAAATTTAAAATAGAGAGAGACAACATCAGTACATTAAATGTCTGCCAAATGCCTTAAATATGAATGTAAATGTAAATTAAATGAGCACAATTAAACACAATTAAAGCGTGTTTTAACTATTCACTTATGTAAATCCAGAGGACATAGCAAGCCCGGTGTTTAGTTTTCAAGAATAGTGCAATATATACCAATCAAAAATTAAATATATTTATTAATAATTAATGCTATTCAGGTAACTACTGATCTATGACATTAACATAATAATAGCATACGGCATGTGTACCATTTTTATGTCATGAAATATATTTTTTTCTCCAGATTTTTTCATAGTATGTTATGGCGTAACGATTGTGTCACTAATCCTTTATTCCCCCTCTGGATTCAGAGGTCCCAAGTTCTGTCGGTTGAGCTGGGTTGCCATACAATGCATATATTTTTTTTAATCTGCAGGGTTTGACCTCTGAAACGGAGCATAAAGCTCTGAGATTGAGTTGTTAATCTGCCTCCTTTGTCTCCAGTGGATGGAAGTCACCAATGCTGGACCTCGATTACCTTGGTGCACAGCAAAAGGTCACAGGTAACATGAAAATGGGCAGAGTTCACGCATGTTTGTAGAAGAACCAGGCAGACCTAGCTCTGACAGTCAGCTGCTTCATCCAGGCAAAGAAATTGGAACTCTTGCCTTTTGTGGAGCAGGGAGGAGTGGGAAAAATGCTGTTATAAAACTGGCTTTCTGTCAGATATGTGCCTTATTATTCCACAGCTTTGTTCCACATTTATCCAACTAGAACATTCAAAAATTCACCAGTAACAGGCCATTTTTATACGGCCAACGAGACATTTTCCGTGGAGAAAACGAGGCCTTTCCTGTCAAGCATGGATGGCTGGATGACAGCATTGCTCGTCGCAGCTCATTGGCTCATTGCAGTCAATGGCCCTGCTCTCATTGGTGGCCACAACCTTGTGTCAAACGCAGTGACAATCACAAAGTGCTGTGCAATTTATGATGCACTACCCCACCAGCAAACTATTAAGGAAAAAACGCCTGCCTTTGCTCATTCATGGGGTCCACAAATCAGCAAAAGAAACGCCCCATGGCCACTCCACAACTTACTGAGACTTTCCTATTGTTTTCTTACCCAGCAAGAGTGTGTTTACGAGTGGAAGCAAAGTGCCACAGTTGAAAATTAAAGCAATTCTCCTTACATCACTCTGCAGTGGACCCGCTGCTCTCAGCGGTCAAATTGGAGTCATTTGATTCTCGTCAGGCTCTGTGAGCGCAATATTCTGCCCAAAGAAGGGGAGCAAGGACAAAATCTGCAGCAAATTGACATTACAATTAATTTCTGTAAAGCGTGGCTAAAGAATCATTTGTATCATACAACCATCACAATATGGAACGCAAAGGAGTTAACAGACCCAGAGAACTGAAATGAGATCTGCACACAGCACAGATACACACACCTATTATATTACCCTGTATTTGTTTTGCACAATCCTAATCCTCCATGGGCTCCATCGGTGAGCACCGAATTACACCAACCTAAGAACAATTTGATTTTGTTTTTGGTATGTGCAAATCTTTGCAGACCATATCTTCCATGTTCATCTGTTTATTGCAATAAAGCTTTGTTGTTATTTTTACATTTTATAATCATTCTTTTGCTTTTAAATGTGTATCTGCTGGCCTGTTTTAAATGTTATGTAGAAAATCTGTAATTTTCACATTGAAACTAGACCTTTTAGACATGACATATTTACACTCTCTACTCAGGCAGCTATAGCACGGCATATGAAACATGTGAATTAAATGTAGATGAAAAAGAAAATCAAGGACCTTGATTGGAGGCTGAATTCCAAGGAAAGTAAGAAAAAGATGCATTTCAAATTCAATCAAAAGGTCAAGCTCCAGCATAAACAACACAAGATGAAATTCTTTTTTTTGTGTGTCAGCTGCCCTCCATAAGAATGTGTATGTGCACTGAGAGTTTACATGTGTTAAATGTGTGTGAAAAATGGATGTGGGTGCAAACGTGGCCCATTGTGCAATATCTGTCACTTTGTTCATTTTAACCAAGCAAATTTTAACTGTTGCTGAACAATAACGCCATCTGAATTTTTTGGGAAGAGGAGAGCAGGTGCAGAACGCACTGAAGTAGAATGGCACAGAACACACACGCCGCTGCAGTTAAAATGCGTGGGAGGGAAATATAATAATAACAAAGCTCACTTTCACTCGTGATTAATCCGCCCTGAAAATAACTGCTTGGTATATAGCAGCCGGGGAAGTCAGTTTCCATAGATACCATCTTAAAGGAGGACGGAGGTGTCATCTGAAGCATTACCTTGGCGACTGGGGAAAACACTGCTGCCAGCCAATGAGGCACCTGCCCTTGCGTAACTTCAGTGTAACTGGTGTCAAAAGCTCGCGAACATTGCCCGCCGACTCACACACACACGCACACACACACACACACACACACATACGCACAGCTAGTGTGTGATATTCAACACAAGTCACTACGTGTTAAAGAGTTTTTGCTATCATGTGAGATGGAGCCCAGAATTAAAGAGATGATCTCTGTGGGAATAGTTTGGGAAAAAGTGAATGGAATTCTACAGTCTGAGCAAAATAACATATGTCTGCCAGGTATTTATTAACTACATTTAAACAATATGAATACAAATGTCAAAAGGTCTGACTAGCTGAGTCACACGTAACCACATTTCACACACGAATTAAAACACTATATGAATGTGCAAAGTGGTCTTTAAATGTTGCTTAGCAACAGTAACCAGTTAATGAAGCACATGGCATAAATAAATGTTATATAAATTCTCATAATTATAAAAATATAACAGGGAAACTGAGGCATTAAAAGCACTCAATGGAATTCATAACTGCATCATTATTTTAAATAAATTGAACAATTATTAAAATATTTCAGTGTTCTCATGCCATGCTACTCACTGTCACTCATGGTTTATTTAATTTTTTTCCCTCGTTTTTTCATTACTTTATCTTAGGCAGCCAGGTAATGGCTTGTTTTTTAGATTGAGGCTAAATAATGTTACAAGAATTATGGATTTGCCGAGCGGACATTACGGTCCTTGCAGTATGATATCTGATAGAGACGCGGCGTTCCATTTCCGCCCCATTAAGAGTTGCGTCACTCACTCTTCATCAATGCTCCAGCAGGCCAGTTTAAAGAGGTGGAACAGCCAGAGACGAGCTATTGACAGAAGGGTCAGCGTGTGAGTTCATTAAAGTCAGAGCGCTTTTTAGTTCTTCCTCCCCTTTTCCTCCTGCCACTTCCGCTGTCCCCCCAACCCAGCGCGGAAGGCCACCCTGTCCCCGAGCGGGTGATCAAGTTAAAGGCAGGGAGATCGATGTATGAATTCATTATTGATTTTGTTTCTAATAGAGGTCCATTCTTTCCCTTCGCTATTGCAGCTAGGAAAGCGTTAGAGGCAGTGGTGGCCAAATTGTCCCACGCCTGGGAGTAATGACCTGCGATCAGCTATACCTCTTTAAAACGGCCGCCCTGACTTTTACCCAGCACCGAACTTCTGAATCACTTTGGGGTGGCTCGCAGTTATTCATCCCTTCATTTTACCTCCATCTCGCCCCCCCCAGCTTAATTTATCCACTTTTTCCCGTGTCTGCTCAGCACCTTTTCTCCCATGTCATTTTCGGTCCTATTTTACCTTCCTTTTCAAACAGAATGGACGGAAAAATGGAAGCATCGATTTTCCTTTTGGCATGGTCCCAAATCACCTGCCTTATGTAATTGCCTATGGTGATGTATCAAACAGGAAAAAAAATATTTTTCGTCCTTGTTGTTTGTGTGTTTAGAAGAAAAGAGTACGTTATACAATGAACCAAAGACTCTAAAGTGCAAACTTTTGCTATAATGACATTTTTTACTCTCTCATCTCATCTATGTTAGGAAATCAGTTAGAATGGATGGAAAATCCTTAAAAACCCTTTGTTGAGGACTCGTTGGCGGTCATATTAAAGATCATCTCATTAAGTTGCTGATGGTGATGCCAGTGGTGTGATGCCAAAAGCAGTCATGAACTAAAAAAAAAGGATTTGTGAAACTTTGCTTTCTTCATATGTCTCCTTTCTTAGTAGGTGGTTCCAAACGTATGACATATAATGTTTGAGGATTTTATCAGGCATTACTGATTAAAATTTGATATATAATGATTATATTAAGTAGCTACAAACTGAAATTCTGGCCCTCACAGGCCTTTTTTTCTTTAAGAAGCTCTTCTATCTTCCACTTGTTATCTGTATTAATGGCATTTATTTAAATTCATTTATCTATATAAAAGACACCTGTCCACACCTTCAAACAGTCAGACGCCAATCTCCACTTTGGTCAAAACCAGAGAGCTGCCTAAGGACTCCAGGGACAAGATTGAACACCTGCAAACGACTGGGATGAGCCTATCTATGAACTTATCTACAGTAGGCAAACTGTTGAATCACTGTCAGTGTCCCTCGACCTGAGGCTGGATGCAAGATCTCACCTCGTAGGGTACAAATGATCATGTGAATGGTGAGGAAACAGCCCAGAACTACACAATGGGAACTCGAAAGGTCCCACTGCTTAAGCACATTCTAAACTTTTCAGAGACCAGCTGGAAGGTTGGGATAATGTCATGGGAAGTGGGACAACTTGTGCAATAAGTAGATGGCGATTTTTTGTCTGTCCCACTGTATACGTTATAATTGACTGACAGACATTTTACGCCCACAAGCAGAGCTTTCTGCAGGAAAAGGCGCTTCCTGTCGGTCAGACACCGAGGTGTCATGTGCCAGCACATCTTCTCACACATCAGACACACTTTATGTGTACTGCCATGGCTAAGCCACCTTGGCCCAACGACACCATCCAGTGTAAGCCATGGAGGCGCCCCAGTACTGCGATGGTGAGAAAGCACACAACACGCACACTCGCTCATTCACAGTATTTGCGTCTCCCTCCCTCAGAGTGAGCTTATCTACAATATTTATGAATGTTTACCACAGGCCCTTAATTTGTCTGACAGGAAGCGTAATTAAAATCAACTCAAGCATTGCCACATTTCAAAGTGCACGGTGCAGCACAGGCACGCATACAAAAAAAGTGTTTCTGAGTTAAATGCTGAAAAACATTTTTTTTTTTTTATGTGGCTTGTCCCCACACCGTCTTGAAATTTAAAATCAAATGTAATGCCAAGCATTAAATGGCAAGCAAGATCCATTAGCACAGTGGTTAATGCTAAACGCTAGAACCAAACATGGAACACACAACATTAGTGTCAATCCCAGGCTTTTGTGTGTGTGTTTGTATACACACATCCAGCTCTTTTAGTCTCTCTCACAGATTATCCATCCATCTGTACTCTTCTCCTTTTTATTCACTTCTCCCGAAATCTCCCGTCCAACTCATATGCAGCACCCCCGCATTCAAGGCCGCCGCGCTGCCTCTCTCCGCTTGCTCCCGCCCGGCCATGGCAGGCTGCCCCGCCCCTCAAGGAAACGTTATAAAAGCAGTCAGATTTGAACAGCGAATGAAAAGTCAAATCATGTTTTATTCACCCTTATCCCCAGCCTCCCCCTCCTCTCTCGCTGGCACAATGAGTACGTGTAGCATGACGTGGGCAGCGCCACATCTGGCTCGCCCATGTGACAGAGGGACAGCGCCGCTGTGGGCGCGGCAACGTTCAAAAGCCGCTTAATGCACTGTGTTCAGCTTATTGGTTCAGTAACACTCAGCGGCAGGTAGCCCTGAGGTGGGGCACACGGGAAGATGGACAAGCCATTCAATACTATACACACACACATGGACACACACACACACACACACACACATACACAAACATCAGTCTTTATGAAGGCGGTTCACATTGTAGTAGTTCATGGACAGATGATTTGTTTCATTCAGTCAACTTCAGGATCTTTGAGTACTCACAGACTTAAACACACATAAACACTCAACTGGTTATATAACAAGGTAATAGCTGCATAACAGACTGCATAAATATTCAATGAGCCCACACTAAATTTCACCTCGGTAAGCACAAGCAAATGATGCTGCGTTATGTTTTTTTTATTGTTCCATTGTTGTGCCAAATAACCAACCCATTTTTCTGAACCGACTTTTTTTTTTTTCCTTTCGCTCTCTATAGGATCCACTGCCATCTGTGTAGGATGGTGCAGAGCACAAACCTCAGCTGAGTCAGAGCGGCAAGCGTGCGCGGCTATGCCCGGGTCACCGGCTGACGGGAGACGTCAGCGTGTCACCGTTCGGTGGCCGTGGGTGTGTGCACATGCATGCATGCGCCCATACTTGCTGGCACGCCTGCCTGCCAGCATGTGTGAACGTGCGGGTGTACGCACACATGCACATGCAAGTGTGTTAATGCCAGTGTGTGTGTGTGTGTGTTTGTGTGAGAGAGTTTATCTTGACGATTTTGAAAGCGCTCCGTTTCAATCCCCCCTTTCATTCGTAAACAATGCCACGCAACATTAACATTCATCCGCTTGCAGCGGTGGGTAAATACAAGAGTGCCAGCCATTTTACGTAAGATAATGTAATCCCGCTGGCTTTGTCCTGCTTTGCAGGGGGGGGGGTTCTAGTGAGGGCCCTGCACCTGGCACTGGAGTGCCAAGATAAGTAGATCGAGGTTGTTCTGCTATATCCCCCCGGTGAGAGTCTCGGCGGTACGCTCGTGACACCACTATCCCTCTCTCATCAACGCTATCTGATAAGGCAAGAGAGATCACATGCATGCGGCATGCGAACTCCTGCCATATCCCTTTATTTAAAATCTGCTGAAACTGTGCTGTTCTGCAGAAATGATTTTTACCAAAAATCTTGCCCATTCTTTCACCTTTTAGTCTTCTCACATGCTAGAGCTTTTTCATAACACACACGCAAAACACACACACACACACACAAGACAAAATCCAGGCGTGAATGAAAGGCCAAAAAAAACGGATTTAAACAGGAACCGAGGCTAACAGCAACACAAAACCTAGAGGACTCACACGTCAAAATTGTCAGTACTTGGGGAAAGAGGGAAATGGGGAAAAGAGGCTCACGTAAACCACAACTCACAGATACAGAGACAGGAAGGAAACACAAAGCACAAGCAGACCGTTGTGAGTGAGACCTGACCAGGGGACAGAGAGCACTAATATATTTTTACAAGCTTCAAGACCAGCATGAATTTAACAATCAAGTTCAAGTGGAGCTTTACCTACATGTATGTTAGACATAGTACACAGTGATTAAGAAAAAACGTTTCTCCAGAGCCTGGTGCTACATGTAACATTTAAGCTTACATACCGACAATGTACCGGTTACATAAAGTGCAAACATGGGACACGAACAATGCGAGAATAACAAGAGTGACATCATGTAAAATTAATGTAGACAACAAAGACAGATGGACAGCGCTAAAATAAAATAAGGGGAGCAGTGTGTGGGGACGGTGCTTTGCTCAGTGGCACCTCAGTGGCACTTTGGCGGATCGGGATTCAAACCGGCAACCTTCTGATTACGGAGCTGATTCCTTAACCGCTAGGCCACCACTGCCCCGTGCCAAAACACCTGCAGCAAATTGGAGATGCTGATCTGGAGATCAGAGATGCTGGCAGAAGGAAAAGGCCACGCCTTCGTGACATTGCCAGAAAAATATTTTAGAATAAGTGCAATGGAAGGCGAAATGTCACAAAATGTCGTGAAATTATATATAGGATTTTTTTTATAAACTACAAGAGTTTAGCTGCACAGACAAGATGAAGGGCTAATGGTTGGCTTTATTTTTGTCGATTTATGCACAATTTTTTGGCAGCAGTAATCAGCATTAAAAATTTGACACGGTCACTGTCTGCCTGACTGGCACATTTTTATGCAACACACTGTCTGCATCTGCCAAAGTCAGCGCTTTTCAGTTTGTGAAAGATAAACAGACAAAATAAGAATGTTTGAATTGTGGAAAGGCGGAGCATGGGTTCCGGCACACATGATATCGGCTCGGTTCCCCGCTCTTTTAAACGCTTTCCCAGAATGCATTGGCATGCCATCCTGTTGAGGAGTAAGAAATACATGTATGTGCACATACATACTCACTGTGCATGAAACAATGGGAGGAGTGGGAGTGGGAGGAGATCCCCAGGACGATTACACATTACAGGGCATGTGTTGGCAAAAAAAAAAAAAAAAAAAAGCTTGTAAAATGCCTTCATGCACGTTTGGGGGAACATTACCCAGGTGCCCACCTGCTCCTGTGTTTCCAGATGTGTTTTTGCACTCGGGCGACGCCCTGGCCGTTCATTACCTCCCCGCTGTCAGTCAGGCCTCGGTGACAGTGCACCGCTGCTGCTCTGCAGCATCGTATGTTTAGCATACTAATCGAGCGGCAAGTGCACATGCAGCAATTCCGTGAAGACAGAAGGTGACAGTAGAGGAGAGGAATGGCTGTAATGGACAGTCTTAGAGTCGAAAGACAATGAGCAATCAAGGTGTAGTGTTCTTCTCTCGAAACAGCCCCGCAGAGACAAGAGCATGCAGTGTTATATGTACTTAACCAATAAAATAAAATGAAGTGATTGTCACGTGATACACAGCAGCACAGCACACGGTGCACACAGTGAAATTTGTCCTCTGCATTTAACCCATCACCCTGAGTGAGCAGCGGGCAGCCATGACAGGCGCCCGGGGAGCAGTGTGTGGGGACGGTGCTTTGCTCAGAGGCACCTCACTGGCACCATGGCGGAACGGGATTCGAACCAGCAACTTTCTGATTACGTGGCTGCTTCTTTAACCGCTAGGCCACCATAAAGGATTGTCATTGTCATAGGATCAGGCGTTTGGATGCAGCAGAAATACAAAAAAAAAGTGGTACTTATTTGTACTTCAAAGTAGTAACAAATACCAGTGAATATGCTTCTTCCATGCGGATGAGTTTGAATTCTATAGCTGCAATTTAAAAGCAAACATTTATGCTTTACTTTGTCTAGTCGAGGCTACTGTAGAAACATTGGAGCCACTGCCTGTGTGGTGATAAAGATCACTTGCTCTAAGCAACAACAATTCATAGTAACAGGACATTATACAGTACTAAAATGCACTTATGCAATTGTATATTATAGGTCAGTTTATGTTTGAGTTTAATCAAAATAATAACCTTTTTTTTTATTACAGTGGCACAGATTCGCTGCATCCTTTACAGCAATTTTTTGAAAACAACTTAAATCCAGACCCTCTGAGAAAGTGAATGTGAATGCAGTAAAAAAACACCACTGATCTGTTGCCTGTTTGCATAAATGTAATTTATTAACAGTAACTTCAGCCGCTACCAATACAATAATGCAAATTTTATGACTATAAACTTCACAACAAAGGACTATAAAGTTCACAAGGGCAGTCTGTGTGCAGTCACAACTGCAAGTTGCACGTTTCAGTGCATGTATTGTAGGTGATGTCCTTTGCTTCAGATTACTTATCATTTGGTAGTCTATTGAATTCAAATTTTCAGCTTTCTTTTCTTTAGCACTTTTCCAAACATTTGAACAAGTTTATGCAAACCATAATTCATATCACGTGCACAAGCGCAAAACTGAGATTCATACACAATTTCACTCTTATTACAGTCTGCAAATAGTCTTGAGGGGGGTGAAAAGGGTGCTTATTACAAAATTAAGCAGACTAACATCTGGATCTCTTCATCCCAGATCAAATGAACTTGGAGACCGAGCCAGGGGAGAGTGATTTAAGATGACTAAGCTCAGAATTTGCATACGGTCCTCCGCCAGGCTCCGTATATTTTTACTCTAAAGGCGCTAATCTTGAATGAAATGTTCTGTGAGATCCAATGTCTATGGGTGAGATCCTTGTCCTTTACATGGCACATAGGTGTCCCCCCTCAGCTCTCTTGGTTCTGCCATGTTGCCATGTTCCAACAAAGTTTGTCATGTTTCCTCCTGGGGGAGTGGCTCCTTTCACTGCACTTGGAAATCACAAATGAGAGCTAACTAGTGACTCCATTAATTAAGAACTCTTCCTCCGGGCCATTTATCTCAGTGGACGGCAGTCGGGTGGAGCGAGAGAGAGATTGGGTTGCTGCCAACCTCTCAAAGAAAGACAGGAATTAGCTGGGAGTTGGTTTTAGATGCCCTGGCAGGCATCAGAACCCCACCCAAGAGGAACAAATACAGTCCAGAAAATGTATGCACAGTCACTTCTGATTGGCTGTGTGGTCAACTTTAAAACGTAATGCACCAGCAACTTTCTCTGCTTGTCATGGGTGTAGAACAGTTCTATTACAAACTAAACATTATTATTATGCTAAACAATATGCTTGTTGGCAAGTCCATGGAATGAGTAGTGCTGGTGAAAAGTTTAAAACATGCATGCTCCCTTTGCTTTTTATGCATTTACTTATTTAGAGCATTTTGGGAAGTCCATGGTCCATGGCATTCTGTGCTTTCTCCTGTGGACTCTGGCCACTTATTCCTTTCCATCAGGAACTTTTTTGGGCTTTCCCTCTCCCTGTTTCTCCTGGATCAGGCGACCTCTCTGTAGCTTGGCTCCTGGCTGTTATCTATCTTTCTCTATTCCTCTCTCATTTCTTCTCTTTTGTTTTTTTTTTCTGTAACATTGGTCCTTTTTTTTTTTTTTACATACAGCAGCAATAGTACTCTACTTGTGTTTTTACAAACCATTCATTCTTTTTACCTTTATTGTGTCATGCCTCTTTCTGCCAGGTAACATCAGATGAGTGAGTGTTTTAATACAGTGCTGTGCAGCGTTTCTGTATTTTTTTTACAGTTGACATTATAATTGAAGCAACTTACAATGGCCAGCGTCGGAACATGGAACAACTCAGGGTTAAGTGGCATTTGAAGCATTGACTCTGTGGAGAGCTGGAATGATAAGCTACACCTGTTTGAGACTTCAGTTCCACTGAAATTTTAAACGTTTGTTGAAATATCACCCAACCCACGCAAATGTGTCTTATTTGCACAATCCCAGGCTCAGAACATTGTTTCTATCTATCTGCATCTTTAGCTGCAACATTACAAAACAACACACCCCTTTATGGATCCTGCTGCCCTAAAGATTTTTTATTTTTATCTTCCAATGGTCAAATAAGTGAATCAAATGACACAAGATGAGCAACAACATCAGAAGGAGCCCATGTCCGACTAGCAACAGTGGTCAGAGGTGTTTAAGGTTTCATGTTCCACCACTGGAGTCTTTATGTAGCGAGGGCCAGGTGTTTGATGGGCAGGGCAAGAGTTTGTGCACTGAGCTTGACTCTGACCTACATAGAGACGGCGCCAGTCGGTGCACTAATCGGGCCTCCTGAGGGAGGAGACAGGAAATACAGTTCCCCACCTCCGCGGGGAATAAAACAGAATTAGGATCGGGGCGGCACAAAGCTGCACAGGATGACTCCAGATCTCCAGCCAAGTGACCTGGAGGCAAATACCTTGGAGTACAAGGTTCCACTGTCTCCTACAGATGTATTTTTCACTCTGGCTTGGTGAGTGACAGGTAAACTTTGGCGTAATGGGGGCGGAGCTTTGTTTTAATCATTGAACCAACATGTCAGTGGCTTTTTTGAAAAGACATTTTCTCAAAAAAATACTTTTGATGACCCTTAACTCTTATTTTAAAAAAATCACAGCTCCCTGTAACTGTAAAAGCATCTGCAGCAATTGTGAATGAGCACAATTTTGCGCAGACCACCTTCAGCGTGAACCACCAATCCAAAATCAATGCTTGAAGGGGTTCTGAAAATGAGACATTTTTCGATTTACTTGTTTGTCCCTACTACCTGGCCCTTACAAGTCATCTGCTAAGACTCAAAACTACTCTAACTGGACAACAATCTTACAACAACAAGATTTAAACATCTATTTCCTGGACTGAGTCCAGTACTGACTATATGTGGACAGCTTCCTCTTTCTGAGCCTTGGTTCTTCTCAAGTTGTCTTGCTTTTTCCTTGCCACTGTCACCTTTGGCCTGCTCACTAGGAGGCTTGTGCACTGTGTCAATTTGGGCTTTGGTTGTTGCCTGTGTATTAGTGGTAAACTAAACGGAGACATTTAATTGTCCAAAATGAGGAATTAGGTGAGGAATTAGGTCATAATAAAATTATGAACAGCATGTAAAATGATGAAAGTGCTTGCATTCCTGTGTATTTAGCTGCATGTCTGGGGTGTATCACCAAAAGCTCACCATGCAGGAACCCACCCAATCCTGTTCATTTTTCCCAGCAAAAGTGTTAATGCACTGAATCACATAAATGAGACATGAGTCATCTGTGGCTTTAAATGTACGTGGTTTTGTAACAAGGCAAGAAGACTCCGGAACACCGTTGATTGACACATATTCTCATATGAGAGTGCAACTGACTGAAGCCTGGTGAAGTCAGAGTGAAGCAGTACTGCCTCTGGGCTTTGCGCCGGGCTTCATGAGACGTTCATGATTCAGCAGGGCTTAAGACATCAAGTTGATGCAAATGAATAGGCCGCAATCAGAATGGAGTCAATTGCTTCAAGGATAAAACGCTAATGCTGAAATCAGTAGATGATGGTGGGTGATGGGCATATTGAAAAGAAAGAAAAGACACCAAAACCTCCTCCCAGAGGGAGAATGCAGGTCTGTGAACATCTTTCTGCCACAAACCACTGGCAGTTCCATTTCTGCCATTAGCATTGAGGAGGACACAAAATTTGTCCCACATACCATTCTCTGCTAGGTAAAAAAAACATATTAAAATGAATGAGATCAGTGAACATTGATTTATAATAATCTGATTTGCAAATGTAACTAAATAATTTGTCGCAAGTAATTATTTATATACTTAATGAATCCATGCTTATAAATCAAATATTGTCCCAGTACTAAATACAACATGGGGGCTATGAATAGGAGTATGACTGACACAGTTAAAAATGCAAAATGAATATATTTCTTTAAACACAGCACCATCAGGATGTATATATGGGGATGGTAAATTATTAGATAATAATAACAGAATGAACAATACACACACAAATGCAGTATAAACACTATATATAGCTGCTGTGGATTAAGCCACCTCCAGATGGTCTAGACAAGACACCTTTATTTTGAGAAATCTTTTCTATTCATAGCTTTTTGCATTGTTTTGTTCATTAGAATTTTCAATCCAGATTGATTAATCTGTTTTTATATCAGATCAGGGCCATTTTGGCACTCCATATCCACCCCCGCCCCACCCCACCCCCAGTCATAGCAGCAAATCCCCATTTTCTCCCAGACACCTCAAACACGGCACACACTCTCATTTCTGCACACACTCTGGTCTCCTGCTCCTTCTAAACCCATGTCCTTCTGTTCTTCTCCCCGATCCGTCTGTCTCTTCAGCTGCCAAATAAAAAGCCTGAACACGCAGCAGCGCCCCGGCTCTGGAATAATGGCACAGTCTTTTTATGTAGGCAATGCTTGAACTAGTACTTCTCTTCTCCCGGGGGAGCCAAGTTTCCGTTCCTATGTTCTCCAAGTAGAGCTTGTTGTTGCAGGATTTAATTATTATTATTATTTTTTTAATAAGCCATATATTTTTTTCTCATTTGTTTTTTGTTGGCACAAGAGAAAACATGACCACACACTGCAGGGTTATGCATTAAAATGTGCAAACTTCGGTAAAAAGCAGACCCCCCATAATTTAAATGCTTATTTTTCATCTGTGACTGCAGCAACCATTTTTATCTAGTGAGCAGCGTTTTAGGATTCAGCACCGTCAGGGCCGGACAGCTCCCCGAGAGCTGGTGAGATCAGCACTGTCCGCCTGGGACAGCTCCTCTCACAGCTGAGTCAGCACCCGTTCTCCCACCTCCACTCGGATTGTAACGGCACCACCAGCAGCTCGCGGCCTGTGAGGAACCTCGAAGACGCAGGATGCGAGGACCTGAGCGTCCTCATGAATCATTCATTGTTTTGTTTAACAGAGGCGGTCATCGCCACAGGAGATCACAGGAGTTCTTGTAATAAGTGGGATGTGGAATCAAACTGTAAAACTCACTCCAATCTGAAGGCATCTACACACCTGATATACACGCCTGTTTGTTTTCTGTCATGGCTGCAAATGAACAATTATGGAGTCCTGATAACCATAATTTGTGTCACAGGCTTTGTATAGTGAAAATAGTGAAAGTGACTGTCATTGTGATACACTGAAGCACAGCACGTGTGCTCACAACAAAATGTGTCCTCTGCTTTTAACCCATCACCCTTGGTGAGCAGTGGGGTGTGTGTGTGGGATGGTGCTTCGCTCAGTGGCACCGCAGTGACAGATTGGGATTCGAACCAGCAACCTTCTGATTACGGGGCCACTTCCTTGTTCACCGCTGCATGATTTTGTGCCTCTGCAATCAAAAAATTATGCTGTCAAACATACAATACGAACATAACGCTGTGACCATGGCAATGACCCAAAGCTCCTTAACATGTGTTAAAATGAATAATAATGAACTGTGTTTGCAGCAAACTGTAGAGGGGCACAGTGGTCATCTGATTCAGAAGTGAATGTGTCACCCACCAAGGCTACTACTACGCATAGGCTGCTATGACCCTAAATGACACAATTCATGACAGGTCATTAACAAGCAGTTCATGACGGGGTTTCTGCAGGCATAAGCTTACTAACAATCTCCATGATGGATGTATTTTGCGGTAATAAACAAAAATATTTTCCTAATATTAAGCTATAAAAACCATACTCACTTCATAATTAAAAATTATTTTGCATTGCCCAGAGAAACCCTGCCTAAGAGTGATGTTTTTCAGTACTGCCAGAGCTCTGGATTATTTACTACACGCGGATTGCGTGCCAGCCTGTCTATCTGGCCGTCTTTCTGTCTGTCTGTGAGAAACACAGACCTTGACCTTGAGAAAATGGCAAATGGAATTAGGCACAGTGAAGATGAGCCTGGCTGCCATTTAATCTGTGACTGAAACGGATCTTGCCGTCCTGCTGCTGCCCTCGGCTTCCTGCTCTACAGCCACATCATCGCCACTCTGTCACCCTCCTTTCCTCACTCCAAATTTCTTTTCCATTTCCATCTCTCTTTTTATATAGTTCCTTTTCAACATAACTGTGCTGTATGTATGTATAGGGGCTATATGGTGAACTGAATGCAGGCTGTTTGCAACTTGGCTCTACAGCTCATCCCTGCGAACCCAGATCTGCGTCAGGCTTACTTAATGATTCAAGGGCACTATTGGACTATCAGAAAATTACATCTTTTACACATGCAACACAGATCGAGACTACTGAAATCTGATTCCCTAAAAGATGGATTAGTCGACTTAACTGCCGGGGGGAAAAAAAACCCTCTGAGAAGTCAATCTCTGATGAAGGCAATCCCAGATTGTAGCAGCCTGAATTGCGGGTTAGGCGAGGGAGGTTGTTAATGGTCGGGCGGCTGAGTGGGTGGTGGCTCGGGTCGGAATGGCATCATTGATTGTAACGCATTTGCAAATGAGAGACGATTACTTTAGTGCTAGGTGGCTGGGGCACATTTTCATAATGGCCATATTTTCCTTCCACCAGAGGTTGATTTTGCAGCTCCACCGCTGAGTTTCTTTTCACGAATTTTTCCCACTCCTCTGCCGGAGCAGCAGGGAGAAAGTGATAAGGTCGAAGCTAATAATCGTTTCAGAGCTGCTGTCGGAGGCACAGAAGCTTGTTTTCGCATTACAAAAATAGAAAGAAAGAGATGTGGGGTGAGACAGGGAGAACGGGAGGTGGGAAGGAGGTACTAATAATCCCACCTCCTCCATATCGCTCCATCCTTTTCACCATCACTGCCTACGTGATGACATTTCACTTCTCTGCCGGTCGCTGTTCACACAACACGGTTGCAAGGCCGGCGCAACCTACCACCCGGCGCTCTGGCACCACTCGAGGTCTTCTAATGAAATCCACCTCTTACAGCAGAGCATGCAGGTCAGATATTAAGTTTTAGACAGAAAATAGAAAAAGGAAATAATGTGTGCATGTTGCATTGGAAAATTCTAGACCCCCAATTAATTCCCAAGCTGTAGCCTTGGAGCCTCAAGTTTTCAAAAGGCCAACAAATGGTCTGAGGTACCACGATGGGGAAGTCTTGTGGGGGGTGGATGATCACCGTGCTCCTACATCAGAAACATAAAAGGATAATCTGATTGGTCTGTGGCAACCTATTTGCAAGTGAAATGCTGAGTATAAAAGAGGTTCTATTCATGGCTACTGTCTCTTCTTTTCCTCTTCTATAAGGGGATTGTCCCTCCTCAGATGCTGGAGTTCTCTCCCAGTTTTTGGCCCTTTCTCTCTGTCTCCTTCCTGCTTCTCCAGGTCCAGGCTCCCGCTGGAGCTTGGCTCCCTGCTTTTGCTCTATTTTCTTCTCTCTTTTCACCTTTCCTTTAATTTGGGTTTTTCTGTAACATTGATACCATTGATACAGTATTTCCACTTAACTGCAATAGCAATCGGCCTGTGCTAATTAATGGAGTCAGATTAACAAGGTCAATGCAATATCTGATGTCTACCCTTCATTGCCAGATTTTCCATGGTTTTTTGTACTTTTTACAACACAAGCAAAATTCCAATCAATCAATCAGTTAAATTTTATGGCATTGATTTTTTTTTTGTGACACCAAGGCAGCCCTGGACTAGCCAGGTGTTGCCAGTCACAGACTAAACAAGATTTCTAATCACCCTGGGATGATGCTCGTTTGGCATGGGTGACTAGAACCCTTTATACGTTGGTTTCTCTCTTATTTCCTGTTCCTGCATGAATGTGGACATCGTGCCGTTTTGTTTCCTATTAATAAATATGTTCTTGCTCAGAATGTCAAGCATCTGCTCACTTCCACAACCGAGTGGCATGGCAATTGTCTGACTTAACAGGAAGGGTAAGATTAATTGTGCTGATTAATCAGATATTTATTTAGGCTGATATGTGTCAGTTTTTATATAATCAGCAATCAACACTGGCTGCTAAGAGGATTTTCTGGACATTCAGTTTAATTCAACAATTAAATTATTAATTTTAATTTATTCTGCCTGTAGATGATTAAAATGTGTCAACAAGGCCATTGAATGTATAGTAAATGTATTCTCCTATTTGTTATTAAATGTCTGCCATATTCTGCATTGGCCAAATATGGCATGATCCATGCTTCAATTCAGACAGAAAATGTTGCAGGCAGCTTCTCAATCAGTCCTTGAACTAAAACCTGTATCAGTAAAGCGTCATCTGGCTAAAAGTGACATTTACACAGTTGTGGCATCAGAGTGAGCACAGTGGAGGGGAGTGCATTACGCACAACAACAAAAAGTCGCGTCCCAGTTTTCCTAAAAGCACCAAGTGATGAAATCATCAAAACTGAGGGATAGGGCTGAAACTGATTTAGGTCTTAACCTTAGGTAACCTCTGGTAATACTGGGGTGAATCTGCCTGCTGTTGTGTCACAACGAGAGTATGGCAATTTCAGTTTTGATAGCATTCAGTGGAAAAAAAGCTGATTCAGATTTCCAAGTAATAGTGCATTCATATGATTGACATTAAATTCAGTCACTTGTGGCAATGCAATGTCAACTACAGGCAGTAAGAATTAATAATTGTTTAATTTTACTGTTAAGACTCAAATCCCATACACTAGTTAACCCCATCTTTCTGAATTGGCATTGGTCCTTATTGGTGAATGCTGGATATTTCTGATAATTTGTTATTGACAAAATGAGCCCACAGCAATTGAGTGAGCTGTTGAGTAAGGCATAGCGACAGGTCCTGCCAAAAGTGGCACACTACATGCCAATAAATGAACTGGAGAAAGAGGCTCTGGTGACCTGACATTAACCCCTAAAACTCCACATTCTCCATAACCCCTAAAGTACCATATTCAATGCCAACATAACAGCTCAACTGCTGCTAGGAGGCAACAATATAAAGACTAGAAATAGAAGATAGTCTTACGAGATTCATATCTCCTATCGGTCCAATAAACGTATTAAATTAAAAATGTGACTAACGGTCCACTGCTGGGCCTTTAGGTTTAGACAAGAGATAAAACATGGTAAGCGCCCCTGGCTGTCACTATACACTTTTCACCCTTATTGCCTGGTGAATAATACATGGCATCTGATAACTGATGCCATGTTAAGGCCTCATTAACCATTTATGCCTCTTTCAGGCACAATTGTACACATTTGGCTTTGCAAGATAAATAAAGTACATAGCACAATATGTCCGTGAAAAGGTATAATAAAGTAATGATTCATATTCAGTGGCTTGTTTTTTCCATCTTTGATTAATATATCTAAAATTGCTACAGATGATTACCTTTAGGAAGTATGCCATGAAGTGTGTGGAGAGGCGACATAACTATAGTTGCAAATTAAGTGAAAAATTCAACTCAGTTTGTGGTTTGGCTAGAGGGTGCGAGTTCTATCTCACTCTTGCATTCTCTCTCCGTGGACTTAATCAATTGTTATATTCAAGCTCCATAGCTGGCATTCAACGTGAATAAAAGCACTTCTCTGTGATTTTCTGATGCCTAACCCTTTGGAGCTCTGCGATCATAGAATCACGCCGTTTAATCAAAGTGGTCATCACTGCAGCATGTGATTTTAGGAGGTAGGCTGGCTAGTTTCAGAGCTGAATATTAAGACCACTGAAGTGTGGAGAAATGGACACACTTTCTAAATTCAAAAACACCCCCTAATCAGACATCATTAAAATGTAAAATGAAGGTAAAAATCTGTTTCTCAGGCAACTGGGGAAATAAATAATAATAATAATCATAATAATATGGAACAGAAATTGGAATGTTACATTTAATTATTGTATTTATCACTATTATCTGTTTTTTAATCTCTTAAAAGTGAAAGTGAAGTGATTGTCATTGTGATACATTGCAGCACAGCACATGGTGCACGTGGTCTTCTGCATTTAACCCTTTACCCTTAGTGAGCAGTGGGCAGCCATAAAAGGCACCTAGGAAGAAGAGTGTGGGGAGTGCACCTTGCTCAAAGGCACCTCAGTGGCACCTTGGCGGTTCTTGCTCACGAATTAAAGTGAATCAATATTAATTAATGTAATTAAAATGCATTTGCTTGTTGTGGTGTCCCAATGGTGACCATGGAAAACTGCTGGGTTTTTACTGATCCTTCCCACCGAAGCCATAACTCACCCTGAGCCCATGTGTGCTGCCCCAGGGAAACTCTTCCTCATCTCCACCATGACCCATTCTTCACCCTCTCCCCCACAGACACAACAGCTCTTTAAATGAGGGGTCTACTGCCAACACCACCCATTAACCACTTCCCCAGTATTTAACTCTGCAAAGTCGATAGGTCGTCCAGCAAACCCTCTCCTTCAGTGTGCTGAGCTGGTTAATTTGGGCTGCACACCCACGAGGGAGCACGAATACGCAGTTCAATAGACCATCAGGTCCAGTGCCCGATCAGGGCCAGCATGCCCGGCGAACCGATCCATAAATCTCCACATTATTTTTCCAAATCTTAGACAACAGCACCGCTTATGTGAACCGATTGGTATTTAAGCTGATTTATAATTAATTTGCTCTGAATTATTAACAGTTTGAGAAGTCAAACCTTGCAGCTGCTATAATTGGATGCATTTTGATGCATTATTGATGCCTTATGGATGGAAGAGAGGGTAAATAGTGCACAGTGCCATCACTACCATCAAGTATTTTGGAGATTTAGAATCAATGTGAACATGCAAGTAACTATTGTATGCATCTTGTTGTATAGAGGCTCAGAAAAGGTCCGATTTCTTCCAACTTTCTCTAACAAAATAAATGTTGACCACAATTCCACAGATCAATACATGCATGTTGAAAAATTCATTTTGTGGAAGCTTCTGTCATGCCTGAAATTCTCTTAAAACAGCAACTGACGTCCTTCAGCGATCTCTCGCCGACGTGCTGGAAAAGGGATTAATATCCACTCATTAGAACAAAGTCAACAATCCAGAGTGGGCGATCAGCCCGCTCTTCATTTACACCCTCGATCGCCATGCCGGAGCTGAGCCACCGCCCACCTCCCTCTGCTGCCGTCACCTTCCACCGACACCTCGCGTTCGTGCACATCATGGGATTATGGACCAGAACGCGTCAGGCATGCATATGATGGGGCTGCTGCTCCCCACGGACATTCTCATTGGCTGCAGAGGGCCGCAGCTCCTGACTGCCTTGAAATGGTTATGTGCGCAGGTTCGGTTTAGTCGACACTCCATAAATAGTTCAGCACGTGCGAGACTAAGATGTAGGCTTGGGAACATCATCGCGTCTTCTGGAGTTAACAGAAGCGATCCTTCAGGAAGGAAGCGAGTGAGAAAGAGAAAATAGAGGTGGTAAGAGGAAAAAAAGAGGGAGGTGGATGAAGGATCAGTTGACTGAAATGCTCTGCTGGAATGTTCCCTGGTAGTACCAAAACCATTTTCTGTTAAGTGCTAAAAATTGCAATAACACACATAAAACCAAGCTAGAAGATGACAGACAAACTACATTTTGAAGCATATAGTGAAGAAGACACACAATACTCACACACACACACACACACACACACACACACAAATGTGCAATACAGGCAATACTACGTAGACACTAAAGAAAGTGAAAGTGAAGTGATTGTCATTGTGAAACACTGCAGCACAGCACACGGTGACACAACGAATGTCTCCTCTGCTTTTAACCATCACCCTTGGTGAGCAGTGGGCAGCCATGACAGGCGCCCAGGGAGCAGTATGTGGGGACGGTGCTTTGCTCAGTGGCACCTCAGTGGCACCTTGGTGGATCTGGATTCGAACCGGCAACCATCCAATTAAGGGTCCATTTTCTTTACCCACTAGGCCACCTCAGCCCCAGAACAACATGTAAACACATATTATTTAAAAAAGATACAGTACATACATACACATGCACTCTAAGGAGGTCATTTTGTGATGGTCTGAGAACTATAAATGACCGCCGTTCCATTTAACAGCAGACAGAGTCTAGGGAGGCTGAACCATCAGAGTTTGACCCACAATGTCTGTTACAATTCATCTCCAGCAAACCCATTTATTATCCCATTTCATCCCCATTCCAGATCCACCATAACCTGGAACCTTTCCTGCAGCATGTTGTTTGCAGCCAGTAGGGTGAAACAGGGCACACTAACCATGTATTCTTTTCATGAGGAGAGGTGATGACTCAGGCATTGCTGTTATTCACTTTATTCTCAATAGTAGAATTTTAAAAAATGAACATAATTTTTATTAAAAAAAATATGCCATCAGCACAGAGGAAAAAATTGTGGTATGAAAGATTTACAAAATTTACACCAATTTAGCCAGCAGGAGAGCAAGACTAGTGGTGCCTTCATTCTTAGAATTTTGTATTTCTGTGTTTTTTTGTGTGTTTGTGTGTGTGTGTGTGTGTGTGTATTATTCAGTCCATGGTTGGGGCTAGCTGTTTGGCACATTCCCTTTGACCAACTATTGCAAGAGGAGAGGCCTTCAAAATTTGCTGTTTCAATCATTTTTAATAGAACTACACACTACTTTAGCCAATCGCAGCTCCAGCACAGGGTCACAGAAAAGCATCCAACACCCAGTCATGTGATGTTTTTTCTTGATAAATCAGGTAGAAACTGTATGAACATCTCTAAAAGCACCACTTCTGACACTGTCAGTCAGCATTAACAACAAAAACGCACCTTTTTACTCCCATTTTCCCTGCCTACCTCCGTATCGCGTTTCAGACCATTAACGGCAAAACCCTGACCATGAGAGCACTTGGCCGGCCGGCACATGATCCATCACCCGTTGGCTTCTGGCCTTCCTCTGCCGTCACGCGCAAGCTTCTCTAGCACACAAGCTGCAGAATCAAGGCCGGACACGTCACCCTGAGAGGCAGGACCACCTCCAAAGCCTCCCTACTGCTCCGGGAGCCTCATTACTGGCTGCTCTTACGACTTCACCGTCTTATCTGAAGTTTAAGGTTAAAATCACGTAAACAACCTGTAAACAACCAACAGTCCACAAACCTCATCATAGCAGATTAAACCTTAATGTACAGGGATCTGTTTTCTGAATTTATATTCTCATCACAGTTTTATGATCTATTTATCTCAGATGAATTTCCTCGCATTATTTGCATGAGAATTTAAGGTTTTCTTTACTAAGTGAACAGATCTGGACACATTTTCCCATGCTCTAAAAATCACTGAATAATAGCCCAGTGAAGGTAAACAATTGGAAATCGGGAGATCGAATAAGCCAATATGACTTGATCGGTAAGAGCAAAGAATAACCCTACCCACCCCTGTCAATATTCAATTAGCTGCTTATGTCAATGTAAGTGTGCAAAAAAGTTTGCTTCGAAGTGCACCGCAGCCTTCCCGCCCAACACCGTCAAACCTCCCTTTTCCAAAACCCTGCGTCCAGTAAGCGAGTGCCATTATTGGTGAATATTTACTGGCAGGTAGAAGTTACTGCTAGAGCAGGGGACACAGAGGAGTAAAATGGACACACCACGATGGGAAATCAATGGCTGAATCTCTGACACTGTGTCCAGATCTACTGAGTGTTTCTTAATACTAGCAAAGAGGAAGGAACCAGTCAAGCCATTTAGTGGCTAAAGAGGCTTAAAGTGCCCATTAAGATCTCTGGCCGTCGTTTTCTTCTATACTGGCGTGCTGAGGATATGCAGTACTCTATTAAGGTTGGAACAATTAATCGATTAATCGCGACACATTACACAAGAAGCTGGCATCTAGTGTCGATCTGTGTACATTCTTCCAAAATGTAAAATAACACCATTATATATTTACCATTATATATATATTTTTGGCCAATATGGTATTCATGACAGATTTTTGCTGAAAAGTTGATATTTTTTCTTTTTTCAGGTAAACAGATACATATTTAGTATTGCTTATTCAGCTTTTTCCTGATGTTGTTATCATAGGCAGCAAATTGTGAAAGTTTATTTTTGTGGGTCACTGTGTGCTTCCCAACCTTTTGCATGTTTGCTCAGTTCAGAATTCTATCTTCACAATGTGCATTTGCATAACTATGCATGGGTTAGACTCATTAAACTCTTTAACTGCTGTTAGTCGCAAACTTGCACTTTTGAATCTATTTTTAATTGCCCTTTATATGCAAAAACCCACTCAGTGGCTTACAGGCAATTACTCGCACCTACATGCATATAAATCACTCAAATAAATCTAATAACATATTTTTTGCACACACATAAGGTCTCTCTGTCACCATGAAGCAGTTACCACCATACTCCAAACTCCAGCATACAGGACCATACCTCACCTTCAACTGAAAACCCAAAATAATTCCATCAGACTCAAGAAAGGATTCAAAAAAAAAAAAAAAAAAATGAAAGGCTCAGATGGCAACACTCCGCTAAAGGTTAATAGGTGTTTGGATTGGGACGCCTGAGGGTCCAGGCACACTAATGAGGGTGAGAGGGGTCCCAGAGACTGATGAAAGTCCCAACAAGTCCCTCTGACAGGGTCCGAAAGAAAAAAGCCTTTTTCATTTAACAGGATGTTGGGGAATAGAGGGTGGAAAGATGGCGACACAAAAAATGTCCACTGTAACCGATAGGAAGAAAAGCAGGAAGAAAGAAGAACGGCCTGTCGCCGTGGTGAAAAACAGCTGGACGCCCAGTTTTTGTTCCCACATTTTGCCATGGAGAGCATATAGAAATGGAGACAAAGAGCATGCAGCGAATAAAAGGAATCTGTATAAATCACATTCATCTCATAGAGGGCCACTGCCTGCGGGTTAATGTCCTTACTCTTTAATGCATCGGGACACATGATGGCAGTCAGAAGTCGTTTCCCGTAGCGAGGATGCAGGTCGCCGCGCCTCTCATCTCAATGGCAGCTGTCATTAGGAGTTACTGCTGCGCCCACTGGCATTTGTCTTCATAAATAAAAGATAGCTTTCTCTGAAGAGCAGACCCCCAGACCTCTCCCTATCACCGAGATAGGAGACTCCGACGCGAGGATTTTTTCTTCATCCAAACGGGAGGACATTTCATCTGTGTCACTCAATCTGGTCTTCCTCTTTCTCCCAATTTCTACACGCGGCGATACAACAGGGCTTTCTGCCACTGCTGATAGATGGGCGGCCTGCTGCGAGACAATCACTTCTTGTGAGTGAGCAGGACATCTGTGTGCAGAATCATATCAGAATCGGGATCCCTCATAGACATAAAGACATATCGATCCCAATCCTGAACAGCCCCTCTTCACCTCGCTCGGTCAAGGATGCATATTTTTGACTTATCTCTATGTCACGGACCCATGATTGGCAGCTTTCTGAGCCAAAACCCGTATCCATTTTCACAGTAGCATGACCCCTTAATGACACATAACCACCAAGATGCCAAGAAGGCTGTAATCTACATCTGACACGGTGTGATTGAGGTCACGCTCGGCTCAGACTCCGCGTCCAGTCCCCACATCTGTGGAAAAATGTATTACAGGCAAATGTATTACAGGAAAATAACAGGCGTTGAGTGAGTACAATGGCCGTGATGGCCATTGTTCACACGGCTTACTGATTTCACAGATAAAATAAAGATCATTCTGTACAAAGCCACCGCACATCTGAATTGGCCTGAAATTTGACACTGTGAACTGTGAACAAAATTCGATATGGGACACAACTAAGGAATTGTCTTTTTATTCTGATTACGGGTTTTTCTTCAGACTAAAGTGTGATTTTGCCATTTTAAAATCCTTAATAAGTCACAATCTTACCTTCCAGGGACTTCACTTTTCAGCAATTAAGAAACTCAGTGTCCACATTTCAGGGAGCCGGCAGAGTACAAAAAAAAAAGTTCAATTCAGATGGACGCCACTGATAAAATGTCACAAGCTGTCCTGATTGACCTCAGAATGTCGGTGGAGCCACCGTTGGCCACAGAATCCCCAAAGCCAGGCACCAGGATTTTAAAAGTCATGAAATTCACACCTGCGCTCTCAAACTTTTGGAATCATGAACAGGTGTGGGCAAAGCGAGAGTCAGTAAAAGAGAAAGAAAAAACGTTTTTTTATGGAACACCAAGTGGAACACCTACAAGGTCAAAAACACACGTTTTCACACATTTTGTAGTCCTGTCACATGACTCAGCGGAACCTCCTGGGGAGAGAGGAGATTTTGAGACTGAGGCAGAAAGGTTGCATTTGTGGTGCTAAAGAAAGTAAACACATTGCTGAGCCCAATGTGGCACACAGTCAGCATCGAAAATACTGCACTGTTGGTGCCTTACCGTTTATCACTTGGATAATATTGAATTATACTACATATGAATAATATTTGTAATTTTCCCTCTAGCATACAATAGTGCATTTTGACTTGTATCACATACAATTCTATCTTACAGTTATGCAGTTTTACACTTCTGCCATTGTGAACTCAACATTCCATTTGAACTATAGACTAACTGTTTCTGATAATGAGACTCTCCGCATTTATGCGGATATTAATTTCATCAACAGCCATTTCAAGCTGCCATAGTCATTACAACATGAACAATGTCTAGACAGGAGTTTTGATCAAAGTGTTGTGGTGCTAGTGGTGGTAGTAGCCTAGTGGGTAACACACTTGCTTATGAACCAAGAAGACCCAGATTCAAATCCCACTTAGTACCATTAACCCTAAGTTGGACTGTCCCTGTAACTACTGATTGTAAGTCGCTTTGGATAAGGGCTTCTGATAAATGCTGTGAATGTAAATGTTCTGTTAGGTGCCGGTGTACATGGTTGAGGGTTTCTGTAACATTTGATGTTTCACAAATCTATACAGATGGGCTGAGTTTAATTTGGAGCTCATCGGCACCAAGTGTGAACAGCAGGAGCTCCGCTTTCAACGTCCCCAGTCCTGTCAGTCAGAGACGTCGCTGAGGGGGACGTGTATCGCCATTGAAGGCTGCCAGCTAACCGAGTGGGACGTGGCCATCCCTCTCAAAGAAGAGCCAACACATATGGCTTCTAACGTACGTTAGTTGTTGCCATGGGCAGGCGGGCCACATTTCCTTTGCCCTAACTGGGGCTGGATGTGACTAAAGGGTCAATCACACCGGTGACATACGTGCATGTATGCGGCTTGCCTTATTTAGCCTGCTGATCCACAAGAATGCTGCTAGACAGAAAGGCCTGCCAGACGGTGACCCCCAACATTCCACCCCAAGCGCCTATCAGTGCAAATCAACCAGTTCTCTTCACTTTTTTTTCCGTTTCTCTTATATATCCTCAGCATCATAGCAGCTGATGTTAACTCAGTTGTCCAGAAAGTGTCTGCCAGTATCGTGCATCCAAACAGATTAAGGGGAGAAAGCAGAATGTCCATCCTCTTCTCTCACTTCAGACACACAGTGCGACGTGGAGGTCAGGCAAATTTAGAAAAGCAGAACAACAAAAAAAGGTAGTCAGAGAATGATAAACATTCCTAATGCCACCGGGGGGGGGGGGGGGGGGGGGGGGGGGGGGGTGATCAGAATAAAACCGTGTCCAGAAAGAAGTAAAGATCCTCTTTAAGAGATATACCACACGATATCCCAGCATGCCAAGTCTCCGTGCTTGACTAGAAAGACTGGTTCCTTATCGCTGTCAAGCAGACGCTAGTGCCAGCAGTGCCGCATGATTCCCTCGGCCTCAACTAGAGGCTTAGGGGCACAATACGCTGCTCGCTGCTAATCATGCCCCATGCATTAAATCAGGTCCTCAGTCAAAGTGCTGAGGGCCCAAAGGCCAGCAATCACGCAGGAATCAATATCTCATAAAGGATAAAATGGATGGCGCGTCTCTTCTCCGTATACACTAGACAAAGGGCGAACAACGTCCCATAGCCGGAGAGTAATGGAAAGGCAAAGGCAAGAGGCATTTTACATCCTGGGTATACTACAGGACGATTTACCAAACAATCAAGCTGGCGCGAAAACATTTAGCCAACGCTAAATCAGAGGCACACCCTGCAATTGGTCAAAAGGAGGGCCTGCTTGGACCAAGGACATGCTATCCTGTTGCATGAAAGGAGGGGAAGTCAGCCAGTTCATATACGCTATGAGACAATGAACTTCATTCACCAAAGGGACCATACAAGAATGGCCCAGCAAGTATACATGTGAGCATGGGTATGTTTGTTGTCACATTCTGTTTTTGTGCTGGGGACCTTAAAATGGGTTTCTTAAATGCAGATTTGCTCCTAATCTGAGATTAACCAACTCGCTGCTTTCTTAAAACCAAAAAAAAAAAACTTTGTGGTGATGTTCATAGATACCAGGTACCATCTGATATTGTTTTTTTTAACCAGACTGGCCCTTTAAGAGGGGATTAAATCTCAGATTAGGATTCATCTTTGTTTTAGCTCTCTTGAGAGCCCCTATTTTTTAAGTATTGGGACAATCGGGCAAAAAAAAAAGTATTAAACAAATGTGGAAGCCTCATGATCAGAGTGGAAGTCCAGATATGATTGGAATCCGATCATTTGCAACAAAAGATCAGGTTTTTGCAAATCCGTTTCAGACCACATTCCTGCATGGCTTGGAAATATGCTTTAAATTGCAATTTTGATTAATCCATTTTATTTTGAATTCAGGAAATGAAAAAGGATGAACATCTGGACAGTCTGGACACCCCTTACTTGGTACTGATACCAATGGGGACAGGCCTCCAGGACTCTTTTCTGTGACCCTGTGCTGGAGCTGGTAAACAAGGCCTTTTCTCACTTACCGCTCAGTCCTTTTAGTCAAATTCGCACCCATCTTTGAATACTGGGTGCAGGGTGAGGACTTACGCAAGGCAGTGGACCAGCTGACCACAGGGCGTGCACACACACCATTCACTCACACACTCACACATATGGTCAATTTAGAGTCACCGTGCCTTTGGAAACCCAAAGGAAATGCGGGGCAGAGCAAGCAAATTAAACATACACACAACAGGGGAGGGGAGTCCAGCAAAACCAGAATTTCCAATTCTTTGAGCCTTATGGCTCCTCTGAATGGCATTTTTACTCCGCTCTGGATTTTAGAGCCTCATTTTTAATTTTTTTGTTGTTGTTTGTGTCTTATATCACAACAACTGATTGTTGCTAATTAGCTTCCCTTCATTGTTTCATGGCCGAGCTCATTAGATGCTGCAACACAGGGTAGGACTGGAAAAAATAAAAACCTGACAGAGCAGCTCTCAATGAGCCCAGCTGAAGGACCACTGGGCTGAAGAATTACCCAACAGCCGGCGGGGGCCACTGCGTTTGGGCGGGGCCGGCCAGTCAGCTCAACAGCTTGGGTGTTTGATGGCTTTGGTGTGTTGCAGTAATGAGCTGTATTCACAGTAGGCCTGTGTTCTCTTTTTGTACCCGGACTGTATGCTCGAGCCAGGGTCCACTCTCTGCCTCTGGCTGGTGATTGGCTGAGGTCCAGCAGGTTTATGGCCCTGATTTGTCACTCAGCTCGGTGCCTTTTGAAGTCGCTACAGAGTAATAGGCTTCACATTGGCTGCACCGGCTGGCAACCACGGCAACAATCAAAATGTTGTGACATTTGTTTATCCATGGATGTTAAATGGGTGCAACGCAGCGAGGGGTCGTGTGGGGCAGAGACTGGATGTGAGTCCGCCGGTGAATGTTTCTTACGCAAACTGCGTTTCTCTGGGGCAAAATACAAAGAATTGAGCATGAAGTACCAGAGAGAAAAAAGAATATATGATTTAAGGAATCATTAGTTTTTACAACTGTGAATGCAAGTGATTCTGAACAGATGAAGATGCTTATGTATGTCCAGTGATACTTTGTTCCAGGGAGAATGCACCGTTAAAATATATATATTCATTCATCATACTTCATAAGACCGCTGCGTCTCCAGAGATCCATCTTCAGGGTTTCCTTGACATTTATTGAATGATATGCATACCATTATTCTCACATCTATCAATAAACAGTTAAACTAACCGAAAGAGAGCAGGTAATTTCTATTCCAAATCATAAAACGATTCAAATAAAACACATAAATAATGCCGATTTTATGCTGAAATCTGTGTTGCTGCTAGAGCTGGAATAATGAAATGGTGCCATAGGTGAACAGCCCTTTTAATCCAGGAAAACAGTGAGCGTCTGTATGACTGATATTGGTTAGAAACTGGAATGACAGGAACCAGTAAGTCACAACTAATGAAGACAAATCCCCGCAGGTTATCACTGCACTCCGCAGATTAACCGATTACACCGGCTCCGTGTTTTCCTATAAACACTGCATGCATTTATTCATCATCGCTGCGTCGTGCGGTGGCTTTCAAGTCATCTGCACACCCGGAAATGTTTGGTTGTAACAATGCAAAACAGTGACACTCTAAATGTTCCACCGCAGGCTGGCGAAACGCACGCTTTGTATATTTTTAAACAGGAGGAAATATGCCATTTACATGAATTTTTAATACCCTCCACATTATTTTGGTTGTAGCCATTTCCTGCATTCCCCGAAGGGGAAGGATTCGGGTGGGTATGTACAAATGTATTTATTTGATTTTATTTGCCTCAACATTAAAAGCTTCCAACGGACAGTCTAGACTGTCTTCACATTCTTGACATTAACTGTTTTGTATCAATAAATGTTTTTCTTCATGCAAACATGCGTAAGTGAACCCTGAATCCCAAGAGAGGAGCAATATCCGATGGTACCTTTTTGATTGCAGACGTTTTGTTGAATGTGATGCCAAGTGATGTCAGTTGCCTAGACTTGGCGGTCTCAGGGGAGTGCAGTAGGACTGGAGTCAGCAGGCTCATCCAGCAGACATTAAATTCACATCTTTCCCTGACACCAGGCAAAAATCATTTAATTAGGCCAGCTTTAAAGTGAATTCATTATCAAAAGCCGACAGCATAAAAAAAGAGAGAGAAAGAGACATCTCCCACATTAAGTCACTTTGTACGCTATCGTCATTTGGGCATTTCTGGGACCGCCGAACTTCTTTTTAAAGCCTCGTCCGCAAGCAGATTTCCAGCCAACAAATTCTCAGCAGATGTTAAGTAAACAGGCAGCCCGGGCAAAAAAGCCCGGCATGTTGCTGGTTAGACTAAAACATTTTCAAAGAAGCCCTGCCTACTGTCTCAAATGGCAACATGACAAGCCTGAATTCTGCAACTCAATGAGGCACAACTCTCTCAATTCATGTCAGTGATCAACACTCAATCCAACTCTGGATGAGAAGCGGTATTACATCAGTAAACAAGGCAGGGCATCCTCCTGAATAATTGGGTCTTTTGGCAGGCATGCTGGGAATAGGAGAAGAGTCCAAACGCAAAAGCGACAGGACGAATGCATTTTGGCACCAGACATAAATACAGTTACAGTCTACGACATTCACCATCATTCCGGCATTAAAACACAAGCCCATCAATGAAACTGAATAATCAATACACGTTACTTTGGAAGATATTTTAATGACGTTAGAGGCTGCCAGTTGTTGAGGGAAATGAGTAAGAGCAATCCGGCGCAATTTTCTTCCAAAATCACCTGATTGAATCCTCCCCTTAGGGACACAGAAAGATGGAAATCAGAGGGAGGAGAGATTTAGCATTTCATGTTTGCATGAGGATTATTGCTTTTTTCGAGGAATTCAGGTCTCGCTTCTAACACGCAGTTGATGCTCAGCTCCAAGCCGGCGGCCTGTGTCCCACTCCGTCATGTCTTCATTCATCAGCAGCCCGACAGTCCCCCGGTTCTGATCGTTCTTCATCCGTGCTCGTCAATAATTCACCACAATTCTTCTGCATATTCAACATGTTTCCCTTTCTGGCCATTAAAAATGTAAAGGTCCTTTTTTCCTTTGTGAGGACTTCTCTCAGGGATAAATCTAAGTGACATTAAGGCTTATTGAGATGGCCACACAGTGAAATTAAACTCTGGCTGCAACCATTGGTTGAAGGAGAATGTGTCCATGTAAATCTCTGTCTTGAGACCCCAAGTGCTAGTTAAATAAAGAATTTGTCATTATGCTTAATGGCAATTTCTTGTGTTGGTTAACTAGCACTAATCGTAGGTGTAACATTCAGGTTAATGTAGCTAAACAAAAAGGGGAAATCAATGGCCATTTAAGCAGCATCTGAAATAGGCTAAAAGCGCCAGGCTCTTTCATCTGCAGGTGCTCAGCATAATGCTGCAATCAGCTGCACCCTTTTTAATCAATCACACCAGAGCAACTTTTGATCAGTGTGTTTGGAATCAGCACTGGGACCCATAACCTCCCGTCAGCCAGAAAATGAGCGCATGTCCACGTGCCAGCAGGGATTGAAAGGTGAATCGGGGAAGGCAATACACTTTAAGGGTTCACCAGGAATGGCAAGTACAAGGCCACTGACAATGCACAGCAATCTAGCAATCCTCTTACAGGTTATAGTTAGTACAAAATGCATGTGGCAATAATGCACAATGCAATGGTGTGGACAATGCAATACAACGCAATCCTCTTATGGGTTAGTTGGTTATGAATCTTTTGATGAGCTGTCAGCTTTGCAGGTCAGCGTCCCGGTTTGGGAAAATTCCTATGGGACTGTTTGGACCATTTAAAACCAGCCTACCATACCAATACTGTCACTGTAACATAGATGGTAGTACCTCCATGATTCACTCCCTCCCTTACCTGTGTTTGTCCTTACATTCAGAAATGGTCTAAGTTGGGGGAGTGTATACAAATGTGAGCTAAAAAAGAAAAATTGTGATTTTCAATAACATTGACCTATGAAAGACCCATCTGAACAGCAGTAGACTGAAATCATATCTCTTTAAGGTTATGACGCATAACAAGAGTTTCCTATCTAATCAGAGAATGGTCAGTCTTCTAATTACTCATCCAATTAGCTGCATGTATGCCAGCCCTCACAGGAAAAAACAGACACTGATCAGAGAAGATTTGCCCACAAAAAGAAGATTTTGCCCCCATTTGCCCACAAAAGCAAGAAATAAAAAAAAACTTTAAATGGTAATATGTGTACAGATACACACCACTGGATACCCTGCAGCTTGACTAAATGCACTGTAAGATGCTGTTCTGCTCGTTAACAGGATGGGGATGCCATTAAGGTTCTTAATGGGCAACGCCGGGAGGTTCAACCGGGGTGATGGGAAATTAATCTGGATTAGACACGCAGAATGGAGTAATCTGTGTGATGCAGTGTCACTGCCTGACACTTTCATCCAATATTCTGAGGTGAGCACAATGGTGGATCCCATTCGTAAGAAGCAGGATGGTGATGGCAGATGACCATAACACAAGACCACGCAAACCCAAAATCAAATTGTCCCCACCTCCTAAACTGTGTTTGTTTTTTCGTTATGAGACCAATTCAAGATTCAATCTTGAGATTCAAGATAAACCCACAGGATCTCTCTCTCTCTCTGTCTCTGTCTCTCTCTCTCTCTCTCTCTGTCTCTCTCTCTCTCTATATATATATATATATATATATGCTTTTGTGCATTCACTGTGTTGGTACCTGTTTCTCAAGATGAGTAATTCATAAAACCATAATTGAAAGTTAAGTTAAAAATGCCCTTTCAGACTTTATATGTTTATGTGGGTGAGTGTGTGCGTGTCTGCATGGGCTTCAGTTTAGAGCAGCACACATAAGAAATGACATTTTCTAGACGATATCAATCAGGCCGGCTTTAATGGTTTTCCAGACACTAACTTGCGAGCTGGCATTCGTAAAATGCTAAATTAATGGAGGAACGCATGATAGATGGCGACTCCTCTCCTTTCATCAGGATAATATTGAGTTCCTGCAGTGCGTAAATGATTAGAAGAGTTGGAGTTGGCTGTTTTTGCCACGTCTTGTGGCTGGGACGTCAGAGTGGTCCAGAACAAAGCCCCTTTTTGTCAAGTGGTCATGAAGGCTCAAACATGATGGATGGTTGGCGAGAAGTAACGCTTCTGAAATCAATAGGCTTGGAAATGACATGACCCGGAGTCTGGAGGACAGGGAAGGAGAGTAAACTCAGTAGGTCTCAGACTATGTCTCAATGAGAAAACCAAAGCATTCGAATGGGAGGTCTGCTTATTTCACACCACCGGTGGATGCAGTGAATAAAAAAAGCACATCGCTTCACCCAGCGAGCAGAGAGTCCACAGGACCACAGAGTGACTGACCTGCTCTGCGTTTACCACGCATTCCTTCTATCCAACTCAAAAAGCCACCTCTGAACGTTCACAGCAGAGCCGTGCGCCTAATCCATTTACTTCAACCCTGTATTAATAATATTAATCTTCATCGGGGTACACTGCATGCCACAGCTCTCATCTCAACAAAACTGTAATTTCATCCCCAGCCAGGAATAAATATAGGCTACAGGATTTTACCCCCCCACCCGCCCAAACTGCTCAGTGTTTAAGATCAAAGGGGAGGATTTAGGATGAGACAACAGCACTGCAGTAATGACAGCAGATAGGAAGCCAACCCTTTACATGTATAGATGAGAACCTAAGCCAGCCAATGGCTTCACATCCATACGAATGAACATTAAGAATTTTGTGAAGCAATCAGAACCCGCTTGCATCTTCAGCATTGCACCAATAGGTCTAAAGTGTGAGAAAACTCCGCTCTACATATACTGACATGAACACAATAGCCAATGCCCAAGATCTGCATGAATACATAGCAGACTCACGTGTTTTTCGGCTGACGTGCATGCGTGTGGGCGTGGTTGCCGGGTTCTCGGTGGTGTGCTCATGGGTCCACATTTGCGTTGAGTCGTGCAGGACTGTTGGATTGGAGGGTTTGGGGCTGGAGGTGGACGACGCTGCCAACGTGGAGGTGGTAGCGGCCACGGTGATGTGAGGTGTGCGGGACCCCAAGCGAGTGGTGGTGCTCCTCTGGGTGGCCTGGCTACCGGACGAGCCTCCCCTGCCGGTAGTGGTGCTCACAGAGTGAGTTCCCGATCGAGTCCTGCTCCTCACTACTGCAATGGTAGTGGTGGTGGATGTGGTGGAGGTGATGGTGGAGCTGGGGGTGTGGGTGGCAGCAGCAGTGGTGGTTGTGTCTGAGCCCTTGGGAAAGGCGCTGGGCTTCGAAAGGAAGATGGGGTCTTGCCCGATACCCTTGGCGTTGACCAGGTCTGTGGGAACGTAGTCTCGTACCGAGCCCACCACAATCCACTTCAGCAGCATCAGGCTAAGTCCCAGGCCAATGAATCCGATGAGCAAAGGGACCACACACAGCCAGGTCTGCTGCCGGGGCCACAGGGTGCAAGAGCCACATCGCAGGGGTCCATGTTCTCGGGCGGGGGCCTGATCGCGTCCCCCTGAAGCCCCACCACCTTCCACTTCCTCCAGGATCATTGCACCCGAGGTGGCAATTGCTCCAGAGCTGTCACTCATCCCGTCTGTGGCACAGTGACGGTTAAGCCCAGATCCGGATACAGGGCAGGCATGTGCGACGCAAGGCGGAACATCGGTCTGAATCGGCACGCATCGCAGCAGATTTTGGGGGGGGGCGGAATATCCAACGACAGAAAAGCTCACCCAGCCTTACACACTCGACACACACACAGCATCAAACATCCGACAACATTAACAAACATATGTGCACACACACACACACACACACCCAACTAGGCACGCACACACACACACACTCCCCACGGACAGGGACGGGATTTGGCAGAGAAACAAGAGAAGGACAATCCTTGGTACAGTTTCAGTCGGCTACGTCCAGGGAAGCAAATTCCCACCACTTCGGATAATATTCGTTAATTGAAAAATGGATGATTATCGGCAGATAATTAAAGTGCCTTGAATGGTGCAGAAGAGAAATAATCCGTCTGCGAGTTGGCTGCCGGCAGCTCCTGTCGCAGCACCTGCATCGCTCGCGTGGAGCCCGACTAATTCCCCATTTCCAGATTCCGCTTTCTAATGCCACGCTCGCCTCCCGACAGAACGCCTCTCTCGCTCCTTTTTGCGCAGCCGGGAAGTCTCAAGATCCCTTGTTTTTTTTTTTCAGGACGCGGCTCTTCTGCGGCTCCTTCCTCTCCCTCACCCTGGCTGAAGCTGAGTCAGCTCGAGGGCTCCTGGAAAGCCTCTTTTTGTTTCTTTCTTGTCCTCTCGGAGAGAGATGGTCCTCAGACTGGACCACGTCCCTTCACTACAGCATCCTCTCCGAGAAAGATTTTTTTTTTTTTAGGGGGTGTCTTGGGCAACAGCCAAGAGTCCCTCCTGTCTTGCACGTCCACTGTACTCCTCCAGAGGAAAGCAGCAGCAGACAGAAATAAAAAAAAAAAAATCTGAGACCAGAGAATCCAGCGGCAACGTCGAGCTGCTGGCAGAGGAGAAAGGATAGGTGGGGGAGCGTATTCAGGGTGTGGATGGAATTACGGATCGGTCCCGTCTCCGGGGTGGGACTAATCCTGTCGTGCCTCTCCCGCTAAGGGCAACAGTTCCCCTGTGCGGCTGGATCAGCGCATCGGCAGTGGTAATGCAGCCGAGAGAGAGAAAATCCTGCTTGCATCCTCCCGCTACATTCCGGCACTGAGAGAAAGAAAGAGAGAGAGAGAGAGAGAGAGAGAGAGAGAGAGGACAGGAGGGTGTAGAGAGAGAGAGAGCAGGACGCGGAAATGCCAGTGATAAATCACAGAGTGCAGCAGCTCCCGATGTTCTTGGCTTTATGGAGAGTAACCATCCCACGGCTCCTGGATCCTGGGAGTCGTTTGGATTTTGTTTATTCGCTTGTCCGATTGACTGATCCCTTCTGCTCCCCTGGTTAGTTAAAGTCCCATCCGGACTCTCCTCCTCCAGGCAGATTAATCCAGCGCTCCGGTCCTCCGATGGCTGGGAGACAGCCGCTCCGCTCCGCACTGCTGCTGATGCTGCTGCTGCTGATAACGGGAGAGAGAGGGAGAGAAAATGGGAGATGGGATGCTGAGAAAGAGAGGGAGGGAGGGAGGAAAAAGAGGCGGGTCCACACCTGCTCTCTCTACCAGCTCAGGAGAGAGAGAGAGAGAGAGAGAGAGAGAGAGACCATCCCAGTGTCCGTGCTTGGAACATGGAGGGGGTGAGTGATGAAGCGAACAGGAAGAGCTGAGACCGGATTATATCCGTCAAACAGAAAAAGAATTAAATTGCACATTTTTTATTGTAGCAAAAACTGAAAAGACAACCCAACCAGCTGCCTGCATTTCAGCACCACAGTTGCTGTCCCTCATTCTCTTAGTCCCGCCCACACGCTCAAATATGCAGGCAGAAATTAGCAAGGGAGGCTCTGCAGGCAGGAAACAAGAGAGACCTGCTGAAACTCTCCCACACACACACATACACACACACACACAGTTTCTAGACAGATTTTAATAAGTCAGTGAAATTGATTGAGGATGGAAGAAAAATAAGTGTTTTATGGATGAGAAATGTCAGACAGCTGGGTTCCAGACCAAGTCCTAATTATTCCCTGACAGGCACTTCAAAGCTTCACTGGGTGTGTGACGTCTCAATAGTGTCATTGTCCAGCGTGACCTTATCCAGCTCAGAGCATCTCTGTGCTGTGGCTGGTTTAACCAGATAGTGACCTGCATTAGGTTTATTCATTAGCAAAATAAACACAAATCGAAAATGGAGGTGCACCTCACATGTTGCATAATACCTTTATATCTGGTTGCTCAGTTTTCACATTTTAATTTATCCAGATTCATCCAGTGACTCATTTTTTTTTTCCTACTGACCTCCCCCATAAATTGGCCATCTGTTGTTTCTGCTGAAGCGATGCATCAACACTCTCTTCCCTAAATTTCCCAAATCCGATCATTTTCCCTGGGCGCAGCTCCCCCGCGGGCACACGACGCGTTGAAACTGTTTTTCACACACAGCATTTACCACGCCGCGTCCCTGGGTGACTTTAGACAGCAGCCGAGTCCTTGGGACTTTTCTCTCTCCTCCATTTATTTCATGCCGCCTTGTTCCCCCCACCAAGACGGCAGGAGTTTTCTAGGTCAGCTGTGCTGCTGAGACAGAGAATGGGGAGCCCTGAGCCTCAGCAGCTCAAGGTCATTAATGTGTGTCTCTCCTCATTCATAGCCACTTGTTATGAAAGCAGCTCAAACCAAACACGGTTTCAGCGTCATTACAAATCAGACAATGGGCAAAATTATTCTGTATTTGAAATCCGATAAAAGAAATTGACATTATTTATTGAAAATAATACAAAGACAGAAATAGTCTAATTTATAATTATAAATTATACATAATAAAACTATTTAAAGATTGCATTAAAAGATTGCCCTCAAAATAATCATTCAGAAAAGATCATTTTCATATTTCCTCCATTTAGTCTGCATAGTGCTCCATTTAGTCTGCATTATTATTGTTGTTACTATTACTATGTTTACTATGTTACTATGTCTATTAGCTCATTATTATCATATATATCATATATATTATATATCAACATGTTGATTATCAGTCGAGACCGAGGGTGGGGCCAGACATAAGGCATATTCAAATAATAATATTTATTTATTATTATTACAAATAATAATATTATTAATAATAATAGATTTCAAATGATAAATATCACCATTATTAGTAATCATCCTCATTATAATATTATGTTTTGTTTAGTTTGCTTTTTCATTTTCTTTTACACATACCAAACTCCAGATCACAGCAGTCTTCCGAAAGGTCCAATATGAGCCCCCATGTGAACCTGGGCTGGTGTTATCTGCACGTCCTGCACCGGACAGTATAATAACCAAGTATTGACCTAAATGTTGCTACTGAACACGACAGAACTGCAGCACAGCGGTGGGCGTGGCCCGTGCCGGTTGGGCGGTTCAAACAGCTTCCAGCCTTGCACCCGTTTCTCCTGTTGCTTGTGTTCCTCATCTGACTTGCTTCATTAGCGGTTCAGCTAATCGCTGTCTGATTTAGGACACATCAAGCTGCCGGTTTGAATCAGCGCAACAATTAACCATCAGTACTGAGGGTTCTTCAACTCAGAGCATCTCATGCTAGTACACACACACACACACACATACACCTTTACAGCCTGTCTGAAAAAAACAAACAATCCGAACCTCAGCACTCTGCATCCCACACGCACACACTCTGCAGTCCGGAGGCGACTGAACCGTCAGACTTTTCTTCCTGAACCTCTGGAAAGCCTGCATGTCTCGTGGCGATACACCGGAACACATTGCACAGCCGCTCAAGCAGAAACCTGGCCCCGAACTCAAGCAGCCAGCACTCGCAACCTTCAGCTTCTGAAAGGTCACGTTTAATCATTCGGCAAAAAAAACAACGCAAGCTCTCTCCTGCGTTGGAACCGGTGCCACTGGCCTTGCATTTAAATGCAATAAACCATATTCCAGCGCTTCATCACACCTTGCTCACTTTTCTGCTAATTTGGCAGCTGAGAAACGGGTTCATTTAGTTTTGAATCCCGAAAGACACAACGTTTCAGAAGATCAGCCATCAGCTGGGTTAAACTTTAAAAATGGGCATTCCGCGCAGGCCAGTTAACCCCAGGGGTTAAATATGATTATGTTCATATAGCACAAAAAAGTGTGGCAGGCGTAAAAAATATGCTGCTGTGCATACAATTTACATTAACGTCCATCTTTAAATGTCAAGGTGGACGCAGAGGACTTTCTAAGGAGAACATTAATGATTTCAGCTCTGCCCTGACCACGCATCAGACGCACTTAATAAAACAGTTGAATGTTTAAAGCGATTTGTGGATCGGTTCATGGTAAATATTTCCTTCTGAGGTAGCTCGTTTAATTACAATGTCAAAATCTAGCTTCAACATTTTGTACGTGTGCTGTTGAAAAATGCATGCTTGAAAAGTTATTTATATAGTTGTTTTTTTCACTGAGGAATACTGAATATTACTTATTCTTGAGTATTGGTGTGAGTCATAGGCAAACAACTTGAAATTTTAATTTTTGGATTTCAGCATCCGTGGATTTTTGAGGTCCAAGAAGGGGGGTGGGGGGGTGTAGGTATTCTGAAACCAGTTGCCTACAGACACAACATTAATATTAATACGGAATTAAATCTGATGCCCAGAGGAATCAATGCCCATATTTTACGATCTTCCTTCCTTCAGCTCCTCCTGTTGACCACATCACAGCTGATCAACTGGTCTGGTCATCCACACGACCGATCCTTACTGATCCAACTGTGCCGAATTTGGCCAGACTTGGGACCAGGCTTGGGAAATAAACTGTCACATGCATCCCTAGTGGCTGGGTTAATCAATCCACAAGCTGAAGTGACAGTAGTTGCTTGCGTTTGGGGATTTATCATCATGCCCTAACTAGATTAAAACGTTTTCAGGAAGATGCCTTCATGCTCCACCTGCAAAAAGGGACTGCAGAATTGTACTATGCAAGCTACCAGAGGCTTTTCAGTTAAATAGATCAAAATGAAAATTATAAACCGATTTTAAAGCAAATAAAAAACCCTGTACCTTTCACAAAATTCTGATTATTTTAGACTTTTCAAGGTGTCCACAAAACAGAGGCATCCGTAGAGCCTCACATCTCCCTGTGCTGATTAGTATTTACATCACATTAATTATAAAGTAATTCGAGAGAAACCATGTAACTTTGCTTTCTCTTGGTTTTACTTTCATCCATTTTTTTTTCTTAAATGTCGGGGAGGCAATTAAAATGTCTGCCACAATCAGCACCACCTCTGCATCTGAAGCAGGACCAGAGGAATGCACAGTTCTTCACATCCAACACCCACAGTTAATCAAGCGCAGCTTCTGTCACTTTTACAGCGAGGTGAAATCATTATTTTCGCTGAGCTCGGAATCATGTTTCCACAATAGAAACCCTGCCTTCAAACTCGCCCAAAAAACGTAGCCATCTTAATTAGATTCATGGCAAAAAGGAAGAGGAAATATACTAAATTGCCTATCAGATTTGAATCAGACTGAGATCCAATTTCCCTTTTTGTATCTCCACAAATTATATCGAAAGAGATTTGTAAGCTTTTAGAACTGCAATTCTGCATTCAGTTCAATTATTAATGTTTCAGAGAGGAAGACAGACACAGCAGGGAAGAAAAATGAAGTAAAGTAGTGAGGCATGCATGCACCATAGGAACATTAAAACGTGCGAGCGCTATGTCTTCTCTGAATAAAAGCAAGTTCCCCGTGTGCTCATTTGACCTTGTGACCCTGTGGCAGTAAAGAATAAATCGAAGCAGGAGATCCTTCTCATATGATGCGGCATCTGAGGGTCTGAATGTCCTCCTCAACAAATATGAATCTCAAGCCGATGCAATAAAATATTAAGTGAAATTTTAGGAATTAAGCTAATGATAAGAAGCAGTGCATTTTAAGTAATGAATGCCTAAGACATGATTAGAAAATGTTGTTAGTAAATGAAATTGCTCACAGACTTCAGTCATACTTTTTAAACTTGACAAAAAAACATATATATAGCCGCAATAACCAATATGACCAAAGGGGGACAGGCTTTCACAGAAACCCTTCTCCCCACTTTATATTGAACAGTTCCACTGGTGTTTGCATAACCGTAGACATGTCTTTTTCAAATACATAATTTATGTACATCAAATTTCATGAATAATTTTTTTTTGCCAGCGTAGACCCTAACTGTCAGTAACAACAGAGGACCTGGCATAGGAACAGGTTTAAACTCGGGCCACAGACATTGGGATGCTAACAGATGCCAAGAGTGAATTGTGCATGAAGTATGGATTGTGTGTAAACTATAGGGCTCAGTATATGGCTCGTGTCATTGTGGTTTGTCCACTTTTAAGACCGGTTGCTAATTCTCCTCCACTCAGTGAAGTTATGATGATAATGTGCAATATATGATGCAAAAAAAAATCTTGAATGTCAATAAAAATTTTGGTTCAGTGGTTAAACAATTTGAATTTAACAAGCAATAAAACAGACCACTATTTCACAGAATAGTACCCCCAAAGTATATTACTGCAAATATTCCAGTTTACTTGTTATACTTTATTTATAGGTTTTTTTAGGTATTTATTTATAGGTTTAGATTTACCTTCTTTGATGATATAGATCATCTGTTAAATGCTAAACAGCAGTATTCAGTAGCAGCTGGTCGTGTGAAATTGGAACTGTATGCAATAAAATAAGATGGAATTACATTTGAAAAGATATTTTGTTAAATACTGTGGTTCCACATTCTCTCAAAAGTCCAGGTTAGAAGTACCTGTGTTATAACAATGTGACAAACGCATAACTACTATTCACATAGCTCATATGAACACAATAATGTCATGCAAGATGTCATGTCATGCACTCCTGCAGGATGAATTGACGTATCCCTTCCATTCCTTCTGAGGGACTTTCTTTAAATCCTTCCTGAATATTAGGCATCTAACAGTTGATTTAAATTGTCTCTATTCCCTCACACCATTCACCACTGATGTCAGCCAGCGTGCTCAATCTTAACACAGCCTCTATCTGAGTCTGTAGAAGTTGCGTTCAAGCAGATTCAGATGTGCTAAAATCTGAATGATAAAAGATAGAATGTCTTGCTTTTCTAGACACTTACCCTGTACAATAAGGTTGAGGATAAAAATATTATATACAGATGCATCATTTAATTACTCTTGAACTCATTGTGATTAACTAGAAATGATGACTAGAAATCAGCCTTTTTAAAATGGAAATAAATCGGAGAAATGAAAAAATGAGTTTTACTGCTAAGCAGTGTCATATAAGAAAACCTTACCAGATATAGCTTTCTAATTGTGAAAATAGTAAGTTTGCCAAGATATGAAGATTTTAAAAATCACTTTAAAATCTCAGACTCTATTAACCGGACAGCCAACTAAATTTCAATACATTGCTGGAGCAGATTTGATATCATTTTTTTCTGTTTGAAATTTTTTTGCAATCTGAACAGGTTATGGAGACAGATTCTGGCTGGCCGGAGGAACTCTGTTCGTCGAATGCATTAAGAAATCCAGGGAAAGAAATCTAATTCCATATTGGTCTGCTTTGGAAATACTAGCGTCAGGAGGAGGCAATCAGATGATGGTTGTGACGTTTTTTTTTTTTTTTTCCTGTCCTCTTGGAATTAGTTTGGCAGGACGTTGTTGACAAATGCCGCATGATTAACTGCCATCTGCATGGAATACGAAAAACAACATGATAGTTATCAGCCACTCCCATCACCTTCTGCAGTGAATACCAGATGACTACAGCAGAGGTGAGTGACGATATGTAGTTCATTCAGAGTTTCCTTCATTATGGAAAACAGACAGGAAATGTTACCCACAGTGTGAATGTAAATTACATTACGAGGTTTCAATATTAATCTGTAGAGAGATTTCAAATGTGCTCAAATAATATATCAAATATGCTGTAATATTTGCTTTAACATTGTGGTAAACCATGAACCTCTGTCCAATTAATTTTTGATGGAATATTGCAAAAGGTCATGCTGATGTGTTTTGTGCATGCATGAATGAAGTGTTGTACAATTAAAACAAAATCCCATGAAACTATTTAAGAGATTAGGAGCACTTCTAGTTATATGTTTTCCATTCATTATGAATGTTAAATCTCTCTTCATTACTTTAATTGGTCAGTATTTTATGTAATGCTACTATTAATATCACTCAAGTTTAATGAGTTCTCCATGTGGCATTCAAGCACAATGTTGCAATGATGCCCTGTCACACAGTACACTGCAAAGCTGAATTTGCCAATGCTGACACCATGACACTGTAAAACTCCCAATGATGGACCACGGATTTATTCACTTAAAAAAAGTTCAACAAAGACCAATGAAGCCGTCCTGTAGAGGTGGATGACAATCAGAAGTGTATGAGCAGAAGCATTCAGCAGTTTAGCTCGTGGCCTATTGTCAGCCCTGCAGGGTGAGGTCAGCAGCCATTGCATGTATGGATGTGGTTTCTTTTTCTATACCTGTATAACAGAGAGCGATAGAGAGAGAGACAAGAGGGGGAAAACATCTTTTGGTGTAATAATAATGAATGCCGTAGCAGGCACCCACAACACAGCGTCATGGCAACACGCAGTGCCAACAACTCGCAACGGCAGTTTTATTAAGAGTTGCTCATTATCAGCTCATTATTATGCATGAATATAATGTAAAACCGGGTCCTAGACAGGTACTCATAAACTCATGTTTCACTAAGAGCTACTCTACACCATGCCGCACTGATCACACAAGAGCACTGTTGCCAATGCATCAAGGTGTGGAGGACGAGTGAATACAACAACTTACCTAAGCTATTAAATATATGAGAACAGGTTTCCTAATGAAACCATTCATTTGGTGGATCGCCAGTGGCAGCCCAGAGTAATGAACATCTTTTCTTACTCAGCAGAATATGCTGAGGCTCGGTTTTGCTATGAAGAATTTCCGTAAATACTGACATTCTGTGAGAGAGTAACACCCTTTACTTACTATCTATTTACTATATTAACAAAGTGTAATATTAACAATGTAACAATTAAATATATGCTTTAATTCTGCATGAACACGTCAATTCCAAGGAAATGCTGGACACTCGTACCAGTGTAGGAGGGAGCACTGCCCACTGAGGATCCTGGCACCAGCTGAGGCAGCTCAGCCATGCCCACTCTTGTGGCCAGCTCAGTGTTTTCACAGACGTGTTCCCAAAGTAACAGGAACAGAAGTTAGAAGGTGAAGCCAATGACAGAATTTGTGTCCAGAAATAGTCTTGAGATCATAGCAGAAACTGAGTCTTAATTAAACAGTGCCTGCTAACATGCTAAAGAGTGAACAAGTACACATGCTGGTGTGTTCCCTGTTGCACAATCCCAGATGTTCCAAAATGAGACAGATAAATAAGCAGTGAGTTCAACATGCATCACGGTGGTTTTACCTATCAATGTTGAATACTTATAAGCCTTCTTAATATGGTTAAAAATTTGTTTAGGCTGTAACCTGATAAACGTAAAAAAATCTTGAAGTGTAAGGTACTTTCCCATTGTCAAATCACAAAAAATGCATCAATGCAAGTTTAGTAAGCATTAATGCTTGTTGATATATGGACCCTTTTAGCATATCACAAGAGCCAGCTGGCACCTGAAGTGAAAGTGAAGTAATTGTCATTGTGAAACACAGCACACCACACAACAACGAAATGTTTTCTATGCATTTAACCATCACTCTTGGTGAGCAGTGGGCAGCAATGAAAGTTACCCGGGGAGCAGTGTGTGGTGACGGTACTTTGCTCAGTGGCAGCTCGGGATTTGAACCTTCTGATTAGAGGCACCCACTGCCCTGATTAACGGTCTTGATCACCCAAGCCTAATGAGCAGAGACTGTGATTGATCAGGACCCTTTATCAGTGTGCCTGCAGGAAACACAGGTTGTCCTGCATTGCTAATATTCATAGTGACTGTGTTACCGGATTTTGTTTTTGTTTGTGGCCATCGAGCCATTTCTGTTCATTTTATGTTCAATCTGTTCTACTGCTGAAAAAGGGCTTGAGGGTAGTGTGGGAAAGCTCCTTTTCCTACCAATAGAAAATTGGATATGATTTTCAGTCTTGTTTAAGAAAAAAAAAAAGATTCCTATCTCTTGTTGACAGGCAGATCATACTCTAATCATATTGTGAGGCCAGTGAAGAAGCTACAACTTTTAAGTCAAAAGGTATTTGAGATAGGACAGTGGTGGGAAATTTCCTTTCTGGGGAGCTGCAATAAAGGAAGTCAACTGAATTGATTTTCCAAGTTTATTTACCATGGCCATGGGGGGAACTCGCAAAAAGAACTCCCAACTCCCTGATAGCAGTTCACAGCTTTTATACCATGGGACATACAATGTCGAAACACAAGCTCACCCCAGATGGCACCCATCAAGGTCACACAACCTTCCTTTTATCAGCGCATGTTCCACTTTTGCATCAACAGGGTCAGGCATAAGATACACAGTTGTCTTCTAATTATTTAATGACCAAAGGTTGTGGTCAAATAACACGTGAGAAGTTCAGGTCATACAGTTTTCCTCCACAGGACCTCAGTGTGCAAATCTCCAAACCTTCAGGCCAGCTAAGAACATGCAGTATGAACCAGGTTTTCTGTGTGTTCAATAGCAACTTGGTTTGAAACTTCCCAAACCATACAAAATAGCCATTTCCTGTGTGATGCTTCCTGCTGGATTGACCATTTCCTGAAGATAAAACAGTGTAAATATTTAAGACACAAAATCCCTGTGCTGTAGATCCAGAAACGCACTTGTGAGACATTTGAAATGCTTCAGTTTCTGCCCTTCCGCTATGAACGTCCTCAGCCCAGTTTCCTAACAGCTATTACATAAGCAAAACATGGAGGTAGGCCATATCCCATCAACAGCAGCAGTCCCAATTTTGAAAAATATGAGAGTATGTCTGCATTTCCATCTTCTTGGCACTGAATTCTGCTTCCCTGTTGTTGGAGTAAACTACAATACTATTAAACACAACTGTACTCGCCCCTTTTGATCATTTGAAAGTGTTTAGTTTTGTTATATGTATGTGTGTATATATAAACACACACACACACACACACACACACACACGTGTGCACAGAAAAGCAAGAATGTTGAAATGCCAGTCTTCGCTTGATACACTGATCTGCATAGAACTAGAATGCATTAAAAATCTGTCTATGACTTCAATGGTGTGTTTTTTTTTTAACAGAAAGAAACAGAACAATACAATTAATTAGCATTTTCATTAATTAAATAAATATGTGATCCCCCTATCAATCAGCAAGATTTCTGGCTCCAAGTTGTTTATACAGGTAAGGAGCTGACATTGGGAGCATCTCAACTCATTTGTGACTGTTGGATAAAAATCATTGCAAATCATTGTGTATCTTTTGATGCTTTATGCCTTGTTCTATATGTTCAATGTCTCCACTTCTTATGTTAAATTTTTACTTTGACAAAATATATTCTTTGTATTATGATGTGTTTTGTCTACGCATCAGGAGAAGATAAGACGTCCAGAACAGAAGAGAACATTCCGTTCTTTTGTTGCATCAGAAGAGATAACAGAACTCCTATAAAAAGAGTCTTTTTGCTAGAGAGGCTCTTGAATGTATTTGTGTGTGCAATAAAACTTCTGTACTGTTATTATCCATAAATGGAAATACCTGACAAACTTTGCAGCATGGGACAAGCTTGTTGACCTACACAAGGCTTGAATGGGCTACAAGACCATCCCCAAGCAGCTAGGTGAGAAGTTGACAACAGTTGTTGTGATTATTCGCAAATTGAATAATTACCAATTTCCCTCAGTCTAGAGCTCAGTGCAAGATCTCACCTTGTAGTGTTTCAATTAAAATGAAGACTGTGTGAAACCATCTTGTAACTACTCAGGACGAGCTTCTCAATGATGTCAGGGTAGCTGAGACCATAGACACCAAGAAAACAGATTGTAACATACTAAGCCATGAAGGGCCTGCTCAAGAAAGCACATGTACAGGTTTGCTACTGAACATCTAAATGATTCAGAGGAGGACTGGGTGAACGTGTTGTGGTCACATGAGAACATTGAGCTTTTGGCACCAACTCAACTCACTGTGTTTGGAAGAGGAGGAATGCTGCCTATGACTCCAAGAACAATATCACCACTGTCAAACATAAAGGTGGAAACATTATACTTTGGGGGTGTTTTTCTGCCAACTGCACCGGAAAACTGTATCGCATCAAAGGGAGGATAGATGGGGCAAGATAGATGTACCATCAAATCTTGGGTGAGAACTTCCTTCCCTCAGCCAGGGCATTAAAAACAGGATGTGGATGGTTATTTCAGCATGACAATCTAAGGCACATGACCAAGACAAGTAAGGATTGGCTCAAGAAGAAGCCTGTTAAGGTCTTGGAGTGACCTTCAGACCCTGGGGCAGTGGTGGTCTAGTAGGTAATGAAACGGAAGATTGCCTGTTCGGATCCCGAACCGCCAAGGTGCCACTGAGGTGCCACTGAGCAAAGGACCGTCCCCACACACTGCTCCCTGGGCGCCTGTCATGGCTGCCCACTGCTCACCAAGGGTGACGGTTAAAAGCGGAGGACACATTCCGTTGTGTCACCGTGTGTTGTGCTGTGTTACCCAATGACAATAACTTCACTTTCACTGCACTTGATCCCATAAAAAACTGTAGAGTTAGCTGAAGGTTCGACTTGCCAAACATCAGCCACAATTCATGAATGACTTGAAGAGGAGTTGCCAAGAGGAGTTGGACAAAATCACCACTGATGTACAAAGCTTGTGGCCAACTATACAAGAATGTCTGTGATTGCAAACAAGTACTATGTTTGGCAAGGGGATCAAAGGGGATCATACTTATAAATTAATTAGCATTTTCATTAATGAAATAGCTGTTTTGAAATGCATTTTTTGTTATTCATCTGTTATTTGTTATTGTCTCTTACTGTTCAGATAAACACGTTCTTTAACTTATAGCCTGAACATTTCTTTGCAAACTTACAAAATCAAGAGGGGTTCAAATATTTTTTTCTTGGCCATGCTTAGACATTCATATTGTGAACCCTTTATCTCGCAGACATTTTTTGTATTTCTACATCACAAATATAAAACATGTTCAGTATTTTTTTTATGTTGATTGTTGTCAGTGTTGTCAAGGATCCAACAACGTTATCAACCAGTCATCTATTTGCCTGGTGGACCAACCTATACCCAGCATAAGAAAATGCATTATGAATGTGCTTTTTTTAGTCATGTCTAGTTTGTGTATTACAAAACTAATCTGCTGCTTTGGACATAATAACAACTACTATACTTCGACTTTATAGTCAGCTACTAAAAAATCAATATATACTGCACACAAATTTCATCGTAAATTACTAGAACTGCTGCTATTACTGTATGCAATTATGTGTTATTTCTTTGTATTAATTCAAGCTGTAACTGCAGGGCTACTAAAGTGTAGCCATTTTGAATTGCATGTGTGATTATCTAGACATACTGTCATCATCAAATTATTGTTCTAATCTGTTTCCCTGTACTTGTTCACATTCTTTTTCTGCTACAAGATGATTGCTCAAATGACATCCAATCGAAAGTGGCCAATATCTAATTTTATGCACATAAAGGGATAAAAGGAAATATAATGTGAAATGTATGTAATTGGTGTATAGCATGCAACATCAACAGCAGTTATTGCCCAAACCCAAGAAGCAACACGTGACGGATTGATTTTCACACTCAAACCTCCTTTCTAAAACTCCAAAATCACAGCATCAAAGATAATATGTCATTACTGGACCCTCAATATCATAATTACATCAGCAGTACAGATGTTATTTATCGATCTCCCTATCTTAGCCCTTTTTCTTATTCAGTCAGGACCATGGCTACACCACTGGGCTCATGGGTTCAGTTTATGGCACCATGAATCATGACAGCCAAGCATCATTGAAAAAACATTACAGCCCTCTTAAGCTTATCCTGCATGAATAGGAGACGTGGTCAGCTTAAATATTTCTGCCAGTGTTAAAAAAAATCTAATCGAATACATCCCAACAGCACCATGCAAAACAGTGGGGCTTGTACCAGCTCAGTCTGACCCACTCTGGTGGCAAGCTTTAGTGCTTTAAATTTATTTAAAATCCAGGAGGGAACGGAAAAAGTGCTAATTGTGTAGTATTTTGCCAGTGCATCACATATGCAACCTCAGCTGACTACTGCATGGACAAGGGCATAGAGGACATATGGAATTGGAGGAGAAAGGCAGAAGATGGGATGCTGCCTGGCATCTATCCATGTGATGACCTCTTCAACGGCCTGTTAAATCAGAAGTACTTAACAATCTCAAATTTAGCATTGTGAAAGTATGTATCCGTAATTAGTATTAGTTCCACCTCAAGTCATTACATGTGTAGAAAGAAGTATACAAGTGCTGAATTTAATCCCAATCTGATGTTTCCTGGCATGAAAGAGGCATGGCACAATAGAGTTTACAAGAATGAACAGTTTCTAATTTATTAACACCAGTAAGTTACTATTGCAGTTACATGTGAATATATTTTTTAAAAAGTTGTTACAAAAGATGGTACAGAAAAAAAACAAAATAAAATAAAGGAGAAAGGGATAAAGGGATAGAGTAAGAGAGAGAGAAAAAAGCAGTGAACCAGGCATCAGCCGCCTGGACCAGATGAAACAAGGAGAGAGCGGAAAGCTGGGGGTGGAGGGAAACCCCCCAGCCCCCGGTGGAGGGGGTAAAGAGAAGAGACTCAGCCCACAAGAGAAAATTCTTTTATTCATTTGACTCCCAAAAAGTTCCCACAGACCAATTAGCCTTGTCTCTCTCTTCATGACACCTCAAGCTATTTGCTGGATTTTGACACCTCTTGTTTTGGGGGGTGTCACAGCTTGACCAAGATACATGTGAGGGACCTTCACGCAGGACAAAAGGACGAAATGCCATTGACCTGGGAATTCCCATCTTACACATGACACGCTGAGCCGTATATGTACACTGTACAAAATGAAAATATAGAAAACCAGAGAGTGTTGTAGGCAGGACGAATAAGAGGAATTTGGATTTGCATGCAGTTATATAGAATTAGAATGATACAAATGTCTTTTTCCCCCACGTGTACATCCTGACCAACATGACCAACTTTCCAAACACAGAAAATGCCTTTAAGTGTGCAACATTAACGACGCATTTCCCTATGGGCGAGGTGGTCTGCTGTGCTGAGGTGTGGGCAGACCGATCTGAAGGAAAGCATGAAGCGGCTCTCTCCATGCTGATTGGCAGTGTGTCCGGGGGCGAATACAGAACAGTAATGCCACCCTCACCCCGCCATGTCAATCACACGGACGGCTCCCGAAAATAGCCTCCCTCTGCACGGAAGCCAACCTGGCATCATAAATCCTGGCGGAGTAAAAACGGTGACAAGCTGTTTGTGAAAAGGTGGGCGGGCATGGGAAGGCAAGGAAATGTACTGTCCGGTTTGTTGTTTTATTCATTTACTTTTTACTCTCGTTTTTTTTTTATTGTTGTTGTTGTTTTTTTCACCGCTGAGCAGTCATTTCTTAAGGTCACGCCATCCACTTTCCACATCTGGTTTCCACAAGGAACAGCTAGTAAACAGGGGCATGGAACATAAACATGGAAAGCATAGAATGAGACTCGAATGACCGCAGCGCTGGGGCTTTGCAGAAGCTCCTATAGCGCATGGCTTTTAAATGTGCCCCTTGCTTCCGGCTCCCACGCAGGACGCTTGTGACATCTGCAGATCAGCGAAGTGGAGAACAAACACGTGCGGCAGAGACCACATTACCTTGGCCTTTCCTTCTTTCGAAGCACGTGCTGACCAGGAGGCTCATAAAACTCCATAAAAAGCCAGAAGAGCATCGCTGATTCATCTCTGAAAAGAAAATCTGCCGAGTTTACCTGGCTTTACCACTCTGCGCTACAAAAAAGTAGAAAAAGCCCTAATAAAATTCAATTCTCAGCCTGGAAGGCTATTGGACACTTTGGAATGAATCTACATGGGCTTGGAGAGGACTCGCCCTCCACAGCGCAGTGATTATTTATTCAGCCGCTCATTGCTTTGAACAGTGAAGAAATCTTTCTTCCCATTTCACCTGCACTGATCCTCTCAGCTTATCTCCCAGCAGTGGGTGATTGGGGGGAAACGGCTGAGGGACTGGCACCAGAACAACAGCTGAAACTCGGTCTTTGAAGCGGTAAAGGCGGCAGGATGTTCTTTCTCTGTGGCTTCATGTGGATGGCAACTCACATTCAGACAACTGTGCACCGACACAGACACAAAAAGCCATTTTAGTCAGCCAGTGTTGCAGCCACTTCAGACTAATCTTCTTATTTTCTTGCTTTTTAATAGGGGGGCAAAAGTTTATATCCTTTTGGAATCATTATAAAAATGAATACAATCATAAAAAATATTTTTCTACACAAAAAAATGGTTTCCTATACAAGGTTTCTGTCTTGCTTTCTCTCTCTTGTCACAATCCTCTCAGTTGGTTTCCTTTAATCCCTTTTTTTCTCAGAAGAGCTCATCCAGGGTCCATACTCCCATGAATTGGACTAAGTGGATAGGCAATCATATTATACCTAACAAATACTTTCTGATGCAAAAAAATAGAAACTTAACAGTATGCCTGGACCGGATCCCGGACCGGAGTAACCCCATTTCGGACCGGATCGTGACATATATTTTTCTTTTTAAACAGTAAGTAATGATATGTTGCAGCAATTTTACTAACTAATGAAGGTAAAACCACTGAACATTGAGTCAATTTTAATGTCATAAATAATACGTTTTGTTCTATATTTGCTCATATCTCTAGATACCAGATTTATAAAAAATATCAGGCTTATAAAAGGCTTATAAAAGAAGCAAAGGGTTGATTCTATTTTATGGGACAAAACAAGGTAGATAGTAGAACCGATTTTTAGTTTCAACCTTTTTTAAAACTAGTACAATTGTCAAAAGTAACTGTTTCCAAGCACACTGGAGAAAATCTCCATCATCTCTAAGTGTAGTCTACTACAAATCTTTTGCACGAATTGCTTTTCATGCATTTTTTTTCCACATTCACATTTTTTGCAGACTGTGCAGTATATGAAAAAGCTACATTAACACAGCCTCGTGAGGAGGAAATCAAAAACATTCAAGTCAAGCATGACCAAAGACAGACTGCTCTCCAACGAACCTGCCCAAAACATTCAGCATTAAAGAAGACAAGCTTAACCTCTTCACTGGCCTTAAAGGTGGTGCGGTTGTAAAAATATTTGTCAAGTTTAAGAAGCCGACACCACCTCGGTTTCACAGATAACACCACAGTGATATCCTTGGAGGATATCACTTAAGCCGCTGACTCAGATTATTCCCCATGCCTTCCCCTTTGGCTCTGCACAAAGCGTCTCAAGAAATCACTGAGATTTGGGAGCAAAATGCTTGGAATGAATTGAGCACTGGCAGTTCCCGGGGTAAAATGGTGCTTCATCAGCTCCCGTGACGCATTGATACACTCTGAAAGAAAAAAAATAAATTCGAGCCACTAGGATCTTTCAAGTAGGATTGAGAAAAAAAGATACAGAAAGAGGTGTTGTAACTTAATGAGAAAAACATAATGAGATACTGGTTGATTTCATTGCTGACTCCCAGTTGAGAACTTGAGGAAAGAAAAGAAAAATGAGCATTGGTGGACTGATATTGGATTCCTCGATATTGATTCCTTTCACAAGCGAGAAACAGATAATAAAAGCAAGAACAAACATGTTATTCAATCAGAATGGCTTTGTTGGGCACATTATAGTTACTTCTTTAAAATATATTTAAAAAGCAGTATAAAGGTAACTAGTTACCAGGGAAAGTTAGAAGTGCTAACAGTGCATGGCGTGGAGCTTCATCGAGTTTGAATTACTAGTTACTGGCATGGATAAAAACTTAGTTCCAGGGCATAATGTACATGTATGTCATGATCCGGTCTGGCAGTGGTTGCAATGATCACAACAATGTATGTGAACATGCATGAGTTTTCTGTTATGCTGATTGAATAAGTGCTCACACCCTTCATCCTTTCAAACAGCCTCTATCAAACTGCACAGCAAGGCAAAAAAAAAAATGATTTTGAATCTCAGACCCTGCACTTTTTATTACCCTGAAGTTGCCTGAAATCCCCGAATGCATTAGCAAACATGAGATGCACCACATAAGGCATAAGAAAAAAAACACACATAGGCCACAGGACATTTTATTCACATTTTTGAACATTTGCATTGTGATTAGCAGGAGAGAGGAAGCCCACGAACAAAGTTGCTCAGTCAACGTCTCAAGCTCTCATGACACAAACATTTGTACACAGTATGTATGCTGTATACTATTGGATTTAAAATGGTGGGCGTGCGCACACACGCATGTACGTACGTCTCAGCCCCGGGTCACGTCGTGTCTCAGTGCCGTTTTCCCAGTGACCCCTCTCTCCCCAACTTCATTTATCTATTATTTAACACACCCGTGATGTTCCCAAAGCCTCTCCTCTGTGAGATGAATTATGCATCCTGTGAAAAGGGTGTACCTCACTGCAACGCTCGCTGTGCTGTGAGGGGGTGGGTGGTCATGTCGGCCAACATTCAGCACTTTTGAAGCAGGAAGGATTTCCCCTAACGGGACATGCGAGTGTGTGTGCTTTCATTACCGAGCACAAGCACAATGCAACTCCGCCCAATGGACTCGTGTGGTGATGTCACCTTCAGGGTCACACTACAATTTCTTTATATTAAATCTGCCAGCACCTGTCTTATACATGGAATTTTCATAGCTCGTTAAGACATATTCCTGCATATAATATCCTGTACACTGTTTTTGAAATATTTATGTACTGATCAGCCAAGAAGAATTAAACAAAACATATCTGTGTTAACAAAGTTAAAATAAATGAACACGTCACATATTTATAAATTAATCGCTATGATTAACACGTTAACTCTGACAGGCCTTAAATGTAACCATTATAAAAACATTATTCCAAGAAGAAAAAAAAGAAAACTACAGGTCTGGTTAATAAAACATTCAGTGACGAATCTCCATGGCATTTCAGATATTTCAGAGTGTAGATTGTGTTGAATTCTGTGGCCGTGTCCCAGTTCGCTTGATTAACACTCCATACACCCATTCCATGGCTTTGTTCCATGTCGTTGCTGAATAATAGAAGGGAGCTGTCTGTGGTGCTGATTTGTGGGGTTCTGAAGAATGCAAACTTGTCCAGAAGACATGGACCGCAGCGGCAATTTTTGCTTTGTGCCAGTTATATCTCCAAATATTTCAAACTCACTGTACAAAGGGCCACTGATTTCTCTGTCCATTTACTGTTTTATTTATCAAGATTATTCTTTCTCTTTTTTTTTAAATTATTATTCCCTCTATTTATTTTGAAGGAAATGCATTGATACAGAATGTATTTCCTTTACTGTATACTGTATAGTGGAAATTCAACACATAGTAAAATTCATGACCCTGGGTATGATTAAATAATTTTTTGTGGAATAAGAGTCATCTTTTAACTATTTTTTCCAAACTTGTGTCCAACAACATGGCCACGTTAACCGTCGACAAGTTACATGCATGAAAAGCAGATGGTCAGCAGATGGGAAGAGTTCCACAGAGATGGCGAGGAAAGCATTTTATCTTCACGGGGGTCACGGTCCACACCCAGCGCAGGCCACGCAGAGTTGACAAGTCATTCACATGCACATGCAAATTTTGTCCATATGATCTCAACTCGCACAGAATAATTAGAAATGGTTACAACCACTTCGCCAGCACATTTATGAAGATTAAACAAGAACGCAAAGGCACACGCCCTTTTGTGTGACCGCTCTGTGTGTTTACCTTAAAACCATCATTATGATGAAGGCCTCTGTGCTCCTCGCTGCCTCCTTGATAGCTTATCACGGCTGAGAGGGTGAGGGAGGCAGGTCAAGAGCGAGGTAGAAAGGGAGAGAGAGAGAGAGAGAGAGAGAGAGAGAGAGAGAGAGAGAGAGAGACTGGAGCTGAGCCTTGGGCAAGCGTGACCTCAACGATTGGCCTGCTCACTTCCCGAGGGAGAGGAGAAGATGTCAGACCCATTTCTCTCACATAAATGAGCACACTCGCATGTGCAAGCACACACACACACACACACACACACACACACACACACAGAAAATTGTCATCTCTTAAGATACTGGCCTCTCCATCGTGATCGATACAATGCTGAATGCAAAGAAACACAAAGCTCACACACTCTCTGCCACACAGACGCAGAGCCATAAAAACAAGGGATATGTGCGATACAAACTTTTTGTCAATCTGTGTACAAAGAAATGTACATAAAAATATAGCATCAAAAGTCTTACAAAAAAAAAAAAAAAAAACAGATTCCTCTTCCAGGCTGAATGCTGTATGGACAGTTTGTGTTTCTTCCATCACTGTCCCAGAACAAACTGCAGTTTGCACTACAGAAGGAAGTCGGTGAGACAGTGTAGGCCGTTTTACTGAGCGATCAAAGCTACTAAAAACTCGTATCCTTCCATCACCACGCTCCACTCATGTACAGTATGAATCATGAAAAACAGGCATGAAATTCCAGTAACGAAACCTGACAGGAATCCGTAGATTCATACATGGAAAAAAGAATTGTGGGCATTCGCGTGAGCCAAGCGGAGAGGCGGGGGCCAGGCGGTGACGTGCGTCTGAGGTCGGCCTTCACTTGGCCCCGACAGCGATACTGTGGCTGGGACCGTGAGGAATTGGGGTGGCAGCCCTTTAGCCGGCTGGTCTGTCAGCCGTGGGGCCTGGCAGGAGGGACCCCACTGCACTCCCAGAGGTTAAATCAGGGTTAACGTCATCTCCTGGGCGTACGCACTTCACTTTTCCTGCCATGCCCCATGAGTTTGGAGGGGTTCCCATAGAGCACAGTGATTAATAACAGCCAATGAAGTGACTTCAGCCACCATGAGCTAAGTTTCAGTCATCTCTATGTATGAGTGATTCAAATTGATTAAGATCCATTTCTTCATCAAAGGCAAAAACTTAACCTAAATGGCTTGAAATAAAATATGTCTTTGTGAAAATGACATTATGCTTAAAATTAAACTCATTTTTTATAATATTTAATTTTTCTTTTCTGTCCCGAGTCACCACTGTAGTTCTAGTAATGCTTAATAAATAAATAGTTACTTTATTTTTACTTTTACCTTAAATGTAATTTCCACACACTGAACATGATTTCCTGTGTGTGTGTGTGTGTGTGTGTGTGTGTCAGTCACAAGTCCCGGAGCCCATCCCAGGTGCCCAACAAGTAGACAAGGCAGTCCCCATTCTGGGTGTTAATATCATGGGTCAGTCCCATTAATGATATCATTGCCACATTTCACAGATCATGAATGAGCCATTTTCATCTTGATCTCCTTCTTGACTCACATCACCAATTTTTCCCGCTCATGTAGATTCCTTCTCTACAATATCAGACATATCTGTCAACACAGGACACCCAGATACCTGTTCAGTCCTTAGTAATCTCACGACTGGATTACTGTAACTCCCTTCTAGCTGGTCTACCTCTATGTGCCATCCGACCTCTACAACTAATACAGAACGCAGCAGCACGACTGATCTTCAACCTTCTTACATTCTCCCACACCACCCCACTGCTACGTTCCCTCCACTGGCTCCTAGTAGCTGCATGAATCAGATTAAAAAAAGTGATGCTGGCCTACAAACCCAAACATGGAGTAGCACCATCCTACCTCACAGCCCTTATTACACCTCGCACTGCACCTCGTATACTCCGAGCCTCCAGTACTGCTCGCCTGGTCCCTCCATCTCTGAAGGTAAAAGGAAGACACTCATCTAGACTCTTCTCCATCTTGGCCCCTCTGTGGTGGAATGAACTTCCCCTTGAGGTCAGAACAGCACAGTCACTAAGCACTTTCAAACGGCAGCTCAAGAACTTCCTTTAGAGAATATTAAGATTAATTTGTAACCTTCTTATTGTCTGACTTATGTATAGAAACTACAACAGAGTGAATTAAACGATTGTATTCATAGTTGGGGTCCTAGTGAACCAGAATTGATCACTTCATTGATGGGAACATGGAAGCATGTTGTAAGTCGCTCTGGATAAGGGCGTCTGCCAAATGCCTTAAATGTAAATGTAAATGTGACAAAAACAGGTTGCAAATTTTTATTCTCAGTACATGGTTGATTTATCATTCCCACAGGGCAGGTTGCTCACTGCCGTTCTATTCTATTTGGAACAGAGGTTCAAAGCAATAGGCCAGTCTGACTTCGTGTGTGTGTGTGAGAGAGAGAGAGAGAGAGAGTGCCTCAGTGTGATCTCATAGCTATTTCCATTTCAAACAGATCCCTGTAGGGAATGAAACATCCTACAGCAGAGACACATGGCACAATTAAAACACTAGAGTCATGTCTGATGCCTGGAAGCCACAGTTTAACCACAGCTGAGCGTAGCCTTAAAAACATGAGGAGAAATGAAAGGATGTACAAAAAAATGGAGTGGCATTTTTTTATGTTAATATACACAAAAAAGAAAAGCTGCAGGGAGGAGCCAGATAATGCTGCAGTTTTGCTGCTCGACTCCATGCCTGTGAACTCCATTGTTGCAATGGATGGGTGCATTCAGGGTGGCACGAAAGCCCAGTCGAGATTCCACAGTTGCCATGCCACTGCATTGCTCTGCAAGAACCGTCCAAGGACCTCATCTGCGTTTGTTCAGGGCATTCTATGGGTTCTGTGAATTTGGATGCCATCCTAGACCCACACAGACGCTGAATGCACAATAACATCTCAAATTGTCTGCTACTTTTTTGTGCAATTAAATGAAGTCTGCTTTCTCAAACACACAAGGATTTGAAGGCAACACAATGGGAACTGCTTTGAATTAAATGTGTTCCATCTCTTTAGGACACGCACAATAAAAAAAAGGTCACATTTTGCCCAGAAGATGAGGCTGAAATAGATTAGTCAGTTACAAGAACCAGGGTTGAGCTCTATTCAAAGTGACAAAGCACTGATTGCTATGGCACATTTTTATTCTTTACCACTTACCACATAAATTTGTTCCTGTGCTTTTTGCCTATCAATACTGGCTTCAGCAAGGACACCATTTAAACCATTCTGACCAGATGCAGAACAGCCTGGAACCCGCCAGATGGTCATGTGTACAGGAGAGCCCATCACTCGTACATTTTTCACCTGTCCGACATATTTACCTCCCGCTGTGTCTGCAGGGCCACTAGCATGGTGGCTGACCTTAATAATCCCTCCTATGGGCTGTCCATCGCATACCATCTGGAAGGTGCCTCAGCATCAAGATAAACTCCAGCTCCTGATCCCCATGCTGCTCGCACCCTTACTGGACCCCATTGTTTTCACCCTGCTCTGTCAGCAGGGTCTAAAATAAGCCTTTTGGTATGGCTGGTGAACTGAAAAAAAATCTCCTGGTAAAATTCAGTTCCCTTAAAATGATGCAATGGTGTACAGAACAGGCCAATTTTTTGACACACCTTCTCATTCAATGTGTTTTCTTTATTTTCATGACCATTTAGACGTTTGATGCCTTCAGTGAGAATCTACCAAACTATGAATGAACACATGTGGAGTTATGTACTTAACAAGAAGTGGAGACCTGGACTCCATAGTCACCGGACCTAACCCTAACCCAATCGAGATGGTTTGGGGTGAGCTGGACCGCAGAGTGAAGGCAAAGGGGCCAACAAGTGCTAAACACCCCGGGGAACTCCTTCAAGACTGTTGGAAAACCATTTCAGGTGACGACCTCTTGAAGCTCATCGAGAGAAGAGTGTTCAAAGCAGTAACCAGAGCAAAGGAACTAGAATATAAAACATTTTTTCAGTTATTTCACCTTTTTTTGTTAAGTACATAACTCCACATGTGTTCATTCATAGATTTGATGCCTTCAGTGAGAATCTACCGATATAAATGGTCATGAAAATAAAGAAAACACATTGAATGAGAAGGTGTGTCCAACCTTTTGGCCTGTAGTCTATATCATCCTATTAAAAATGTTCTATTTCAGCAGATGTTTCAACGAAATGTGGACAATTAAACTATTTTTTTGTTCAATACAAAGTTCACATTTAAGTTACTCTCACAATTAAATTTATAAAGCCTCTTTTTTATTGTCATTATTCCAAATAATGGTTTTTACTATTCATTTGTACGTGATGTACGTAGTTTTTCTTTTGTTTTGATGTTGTTCTGATGATTCAAATGGAGTATGTTGGATTTGACCAGATTCAACATGACTAAGAATTCATGAAAACATTATTGATATATTAATTCCCAGCATGCACTGTGACTATTCATACATTATAAATGCATCTTTAGGACAGAGGAAAAGGCTAAAGTGCCATTTTTTCCCACCAGATTGCATGTATGTAGGTGTATGTATGTAGGAGACAGACAGTGCGGTATGTTCATGTGTGGGCATGTTGCATCGTTGAATTTTTCAATAAAAATGTTGATGCAGAAACATAAGAGTGAGGAAATGTGACCTTGCAGGCTTGTATATTACATTTGAGAAACAACAACTGTGCGTTACGGGAATAACAAAGAGCATTTCATCAACCGGACTGGTTCAGAAAAATATGGCGTCTTCCATGACTGCTTTTAATCAGGCATTACACTGTGTATTTTTTCGTGAGAAACTCTCCTGTGACAACACCCTTGGGATCTCCATGGATGAATGCTCCAGTCCCGGCCATTTGAAGTGGGAAGAAAATTAATTACTTGACTCCGTTGGTGAGAGGAAGGTGAGAAGAGCAGTGGTGCGATGGTAAACAAGGTGCGAACGGAGGCAAACTGAGGCAGGAGAAATCTTGGCCCATGATGTATCATGGAAGGCAAAAGAAGTCTGGATCTGCACCGCGATGCGATGGAAGAAACACGTTGTCATGACAACACCGGGTTCAAAGCCGACTCAAGTCTGTTGCACAAGTCAAGGAACATTGCCTGTTCCCGTACCTAATGCTAGCAGCAATGCTGCATGTTTTCAAGACAAATTCCACAGTCGGGGAAGCTTGCTCCAACTCTCTCTCCACGTGTGTTGACCAAGTCCTGAGCTAAAGTGAGGACGCACGCTGGGATTAAAAACACACTGGAAGCACGGCCTCATTAACTCATCTTGTCGAGGTTTCGACAGACTTGGCCCTCCTGCTGGAGCTGCTATTTGACGACCGGGGGCTGTTGAGTGGTTGAAACCTCCTTGCCAATGCGCAAGATGGATATTAATGGGGTAAAGTTCCACTCTTTGCGTGAAACTCAGCGGGGAGGATGAAGGGAACAGAGTTTATCTTAGTAAAATCCATATTGCATGAGAAGGTGGTGCTATCTGGCTGTGTGAGTCATACAAAATGTCGTAATTAAACACACACACACACACTGGCTTACTTGTTTATAAAGGCCATCGTTTTAACACAATCAAATGTGTACATCCTTGGCAGAGTTAGGTATTGACCACACATTCCAAACCCTCTTGTTCATAAATCAGGGACGCGGCCACAAGATCCACCCAAGGACATTGGGCACAAGATGAGGATTCACCACACAATAATCACACACCCATATCTACCTACAATTTAGAGTCGGCAATTCACCTAGTGTGCTTGACTGTGGATGATGGGAGGAAACCGGAGAACCTGGAAGAAATAGGCACCAACTCAGGGAGAGCATACAAACTTCACATACAAGGACCTTGGAGGTATGAAGCCATTTCCCTAACTTTTCATTTTCGCTTGTGAGATTTTCAGTTCTCATGTGGGCGGGGCTTCGCCTCATTGGCCAGCAGGTATTTGAGTGACAGCTCTATTCCTGGAACTCTTATCACTGCAAGATACATGGGCTTCAAGAACACACAGAGCAGCATCAGCTATTAGCCATCACATATGGATCACATCATAATCAACGTATTTAATGAATACTTACAATTGGTTAATCGTGCAGTTGATCATGTACACAAATCTGATTCCATATATGATCGCAAATGGCTGTTATTGCTGTATGTGCTCATCTCACCGTGATAGTGTTCAGATAGTGCTCACATTTTAGCCTTACTTGGCGAATATGATTTAGCATCACACAAAACATTCATGAGGACGTCACAAGAGTTGACTCTCTGAAAAGTTCCGGGGAACTTAGCTGTCCCTCAAATAGCTGCTGGCCAATGAAGCGAAGCCCCACCCATATGAGAACACTGTGCCAAAACTCCAACCATATTCTCATGCAGGATAAACATCGCGGAGCGACTGAAAAGCTGGCAGCAAAACTGTAAAAACAAGCAGCGTAACTGAGAATCTCACAAGCGAAAATCAAAAAGAGCGAGATGTAAGCAAAAAAAGTATGTTGTCAAAATTACTTAGTTTATTCTTCTTTTACATTTCAACGTCATGTTTTCATACTTTTAGGAATGTTTTGTTTCAAAATTTGCCACAAAACTATTTCCAAATTTTTATGGCATTTTATGTTACTTTGTCTCCCTCCTCGGTGTTACAGGGTCTTAGGTGTGAATTGGGGACCAGTGAGTTAAACTTGGTGTTATCGCTCTCACACTCTCACACTGGAAGTTCTTCATGGCACATCATGGGAAAATTTTGGAGTCCTCACACATACACACACACACTCATGTCTGGCATATAAACTAAGACCTGTGGCACTAGGCAGTCCAAGGTTCAAATTTTAATACATTATTTTATTTGTCAGGGCTAATCTTACCAGCCCAGGCTTGCAGTACCTGCGGGTCTCAAGGCATCTCAAGAGTTCTTGCAAAATATCTAAAGGGTATGAGTATAATTGCCCCCCCCAAGAAAAAGTACATAACAGAAAAACTGTGAAAAGCATATAGATACAAACATCCTAAGCTTGCCGGTGACATTTCCCACAACCAGCAAGGCCGAAACTTTTATCCATTCAGCCACGTCTAACGTCATGAATAAAGCAAGAGCAGAATGCCCAGTCTGATAGCATCTCACATTTCCGGGGACAGTGAAAGAAATTAACATGCCATGCTGCAAAATAGGTGTTTTTAGGAGCTAACCACCCAACACCCCCCCATCAGAGTTACTGGGACTCACGGCACAGCAGGAAAGGGAAAAGACCTAATTATTTATTTAGCCTAAAGTTTACAACATGCTCCCACTGAAGGGTTTAAGAAGCTGGTCGTGCTGTAAAAGTGCACAAGCTGATGCATTGTTGTGTGTTTTTAACTGCGAGGGGAGCAGCTCATAAAATGCTTGAAGACAAAAGCAAACGTGTTCAGAAGCCTTCCTTTTCTCATAAGAAGAACCACGCGTCAGAGGCTCCTGGGGCATTACAGTCCGCAGAAGGACCATTTGCAGCACCGACGATGCCAGTGAGTGTAATTAAAACTGAAACATAAAATAAAAGCCCAGATGACCACAGAAACTTGTCAATTACTGCAACCATGGTTACAAAAAATAAACAAAAATGATAACGAAATATATATATATATATATATATATATATATATATATAATTATATAGATATATATATATATATATATATATATATATATATATATATATATAGATATATAGATCTATATATATATATATTATATATTATATCTATATATTATATATATATATATATATATATATATATATATATTATATATATATATCTATATTATATTTATATATTGTTTGATGTTGGTCTACGGCTATTTTGGCACTATTTTGCCAGGAGAAAAACAGAGTTCTGAAGCACTCTGCTTTTCCTCCCAGGGATGGTGCACTTGTGTTTATCTCCTGTGTTGCAAGTGAAGCATAACACACACAAAAGAGCCAGAAGCACACATCCAAGAACATCACAGCAGCCTGATACACCCATTAATACCTACCTCTCACATTTAAATTGCTCCTTTTCGAGAAGTTGGTCTTTGAACAGTATTTTAATTATACATATGTTGTTCTCTTCACAATTTGACCCAATAATTTGCTCAAACTCTGTGCCGGGATGTTTGTTCCAGTGGGTTTTGGGCCAAGAAAAATTAAACCAATAAATGATCAAGTTGACTTACATGGGTTTAATCATGCTGAAAATGCTTCTATGTAATCACTTTATGTAAAACATACTCAGTGGTTCCCTGCTGGCCCCGCCTTTACATTTACATTACATTTACAGCATTTATCAGATGGCCTTATCCAGAGCGACATACAATCAGTATTTACAGGGACAGTCTCCCTGGAGCAACTTAAGGTTAAGTGTCTTGCTAAGGGACACAATGGTAGTAAGTGGGACTTGAACCCGGGTCTTCTGGTTCACAGGCCAGTGTCTTACCCACTAGGCTACTACCACCTACCGCCTTGCCGGGAGAGTCAACTGTTCCTGAGATTATTGGATGATTTCAAGCTTCAAATCGTACTGCAGGATGCACTATAACCATCACGTCTGTAAGGAAAGACACATTGAACATGATTTATTTTTATTTATTTTGAAATATTTTTTTAAAAGGCAGTACTGGACAGCTGCCACTGAGCTATAACAGACTGATTGCCATGTACATGTTCTTCTCACCCATTTGTTGACTTATTTTCTAGCTGTACTGTAAATACACAGTTAATAGCTGGAAAAAAAAAAAAAAACAGACCATCAGCCGTAGGCGTGAGCTGGCCTTTTGTCTTCTTTTTTCCTACAGTTTTTCTACAGTCTACAAAGCTAATATTATCATGCTTTCATTGTTTGCCCTTCTTTTAGGTTAAATAATTTCTTCATGCTTCAAGATTACTTTATTTATTATTATGGACCTTTTTGATTTGGCCTTGGAGCCATTTATTTAGATAAATGAATAACCGTATTATATAATTATTTCCCTGGTTTGGTGAGTCAGTTCTTGGACCTGATTTGTATGTTGCTCTTGGTGTCTTAGCAGAAAAACCCAAAGAAAAACACACATTGAGCTGGAATGCTCAGGACCGGCTAAGGAAAATGTTCTTGGCAACAACAAACAAGAACAAGAAAGGAGTAAACAGGAGTCTCTCAAGTCTGCTGTTTTCCCTCTTCCATCCTGAAGCAGGAAGCGAAAGCAAACAAACTACTCAGTCACTACAAGTTACCCAAGCAATTTGTCCCAGAGCCTCGCATGGAGAGAGTTTGGCCAGCGCACACACGCGAACAAACGCCGCTGTCCACTGGAGATTTTCTACCCATCAAAAGTGAAATTTCTGGAACGCGCTGTGAATGTGTTCTACATGCAGGGGTTGAAATTCTACACGCCGTGGACTTGTAAGTGTTTAGGACATGCTTGTTTACAAGAGGTTTTATTGGGCAAAACTACTCCAGGCATTCTCCTGTTTGTGGACAAAAACCAGCAAGTCATTAAAAATGCCATAAATTGTTGAAAAGTACACGTGGAGCATAGTTCTTTCTTCCAACGTATCTCAACACAGGCATTCATACAGACCCAGATAGTCCCGTGTGGGCCTTGGACCTATAAGAGACCCAAAGTGCAGAGATAGGAGCCCAAATACACTCCACATAACACTAACATGCAACAATTTCAGCATGCAACATGGCAGGTAACAGGTTACATGAATGGTGTTCATTTCATTACAGGGGCAGTGTTTGGCTTAGTGGGTAAGGAACCATAATCGGAAGGTTACCAGTTCGAATCCCAAACCGCCAAGGTGCCACTGAGAAAAGTACCATCCCCACAAACTGCTCCAAGGGCACCTTTTATGGCTAAGGACAAATGGAGAGGACAAATTTCATTGTGTGCACCGTGTGCTGTGCTGCATTGTTTCTCTTTCACTGTCAAGGTGAGCATAGGAGGTGAGCATCTCAATCTGATAGATTGTTTGTCTTTGAAATGTGTTATTCATGGAACTCACACCATGCTGCTAAATCTATTTAAATGTTGTAACCCATATGTTTCCATGCCTTCTTTAGGAATTAATTAACAATTAAAAAACAAAACAAACATATGTATTTAATTGGTCAACAGACCATGTTTCAATTGAAGTTCCGGCATAATCAAGGTAATCAAAGATCTGGGAGAGAGTGAGTTACCCACCAAAAGTCCTATTTGGGATTTGGTTATCTTTTTTGATATTTGACATTCACTATGTTAGAACATTTGCAGGACTCACTGCCAGACCAGAAAAGCTAGAGCCAAGTGGAGGTTGAGAACGTGGGATGACAAAAAGGCGGGGGGGTGGGGGGGGGGGGGGGGGGGGGGGGGGGGGGGCCCTCAATCTCTCTCTTTACAAGAGAAAATAACATACTACCCAGGTGTGTCAACCCATTTTCTTTTTGGAACCGGCAAACTTTTTGTCATTTATATTGTTTCTGTGATGTCCGCTTAATAAATTCACCAGTCGGGGGTTAAGGTTATGTTGTGTGTGACCCCCCTGTGACCCCCCCAGAGCCCTTATTACAAGTCCAAACGTTTTCACACCTGAGGCATGGAATAGATGATGCTATAATGAACAGTCCAAAATCAAGCCACTGCTCTGTGCATTTATAATACACAGTTTCGCCTTCCTTGACTCTCCTGTGACTTCTGTCAGGGCCACCTGATGATGCTTGATGCCCTCCTTCACTGCTCCCAGTCATATGACTGGCTTAGGTTAAGTCCCAGTGAACCTCTCCTGCCCAAGGAACCTCTGTGGGCTATACACGATCCTGTATGAATTTATACACAAGACCAATAAATTAACATACCAGAACTTTTATTATACCAGAAAGAACAAGGGAAGACCCCCTCATATAGCGTGGTGGGTCGGTGAACCTGTGGACTCCGAATAACACAAGGCCTTATGTGGGGGAGCGGAGTTGAAGCACCTGATGCTCATGGCACCTATGAGGATCGCTTATGAGGACCCTACAAAGGAAAGGTGATGTAGGAACCCAAGAAGTAAGAGAGAGGTAACTTCAAGTGCACACTATAAGGTGGAACCTACCAGGGAACCGCAGCTACATGCAACATGACACGAAGACACGACAGTAATAATCAGTAGAGAGGGAGTGTCTTGTGGGGGGCAGAGCCTCTGCGCCAACATGACAGTTGTGTTCTGTTAATCTATGTACCACTGTAGCAGTTTTAGTCATGTGGTCTGAACTTGGATAACACAAGACACCTTCAGATGAGTCTTTAAGCAGTTTAAATGGGCTACAAAATAGAAGAATTGTATATGTGGATAATATAATGTACATGTTCTAACCACTCCAGCAAATGATTGCAGTCAAACTATAGATTAAAGATCAAAATTAAATATAGAAATCAGATTGCAATCAGTCACACACAGTGTGCAAACCTTCCTGAGCGATGGGAGCCTCAGATGTTTAGATATTTTCCATTTCTCAGCATGGACGAAATGCAGTGACAGGCTGTGTGTGCAGTGGAACAAAACCCCATTTAAAAGTCGTGACTTCTTGGGCCAGCGAGGAGCAGCATTGTCACACTTTCATGGCACCGTTTTCCACACACAGCGGATTGCGTTTATAGACCCCATAATGCTGCACAGCACCGGTGTGTACTCACAAAGTCGACATATCACACACACAAAGTCAGGTTTGCGATGGGTTCCTGTCTGACCGTGTTTTGACTCCATTATCGGAACTAATTCTGCCTCTTTTCACAGTAGGCTTCTTTTTCTACCCCTATGGAGATGGCTGGCTGGTCTTCACCTTAATTATTAAAGTATTTGACTGACTTCCCCACCATAGTGTTCTCTGCCTCAGATTGCTTCTGATCTCCAGTCTTGCAGAAGAGGTGTGTTTGATGGACCTGACGTTACATCCTGTATCTTGGTTCCATGTGGATGAACTGTAATTTTATGTTTGAGTGACAGGTTGGTCGTGCTTCACGTTAAAATACTGACCCTGGTGAGGTTATTAAGGTCTATGTTTTTTGTGTAAGTGAGATCCATTTGCAGAATAGCACTTTTCACTGATGAACAGCTCATTCTTAATCAAAATGTCATGCTTTTGTGCATTCAGATAGAGTAACTAAGTACTGGAACTAAATGGAACCATCTTTGAAGACTAATGGAAGAGATGGTGGTGTTTGCATAGGCTAAACTGCAAATGCACCTAATAAAGAAATTTAACAAAAACTCCAAAGTATGCTAGCTTGAGGTGATTTATGGTTGTAATAACTACTGTGAGGAAAGAATGATTGAAAAAAAATGTTTTGTTTTCCGCATCTCTGTACTCTGTACAATGCAGCTAGCAATCTCCATAAAAATATGAGGCTTTTAAAATAGCTACTGTTCTCAGTTATTTTCTGTAAACATTAGACATCTTATAGATGAGCAGATCATATCTGCATCCGTCTAAGACCAGTTCTGGACTCCACTGGGTCCACTATTTTGACGTCAAAGTTTGACCACTTGGTAGACATGGTAACTTTTTTAGACGTCATGGAAATGTCTAAAGGCAGAAATATACTTGCTGATAAATATGTACGTATGTATGTATTTTTGCTGCAGTTGGTATACTGCGTTTTTGCATAGTTTTTGTGCATGTGCTCTAAAATCAACAATGTATCGGAATGCAATACCAACATAACTTAATATTTTGGTTTTGCAGCGTCAACACTGACTTCTGGTGGTAAGGAGTACATGCTACATATTACGACTTAAAGTATATACAAGTATCAGCACAAACGTTAACAATGCAACTGTGTATGAAAACACATATATAGCTCACAGCAAGTGCTTTTATGGCTTAACACAGTTGCAAGACATTGACATTATTACTGAATATACCCATTGCTCAAAGTCAAGTGACGTTTTTTTTTTTCAGGTCATATTTGCACATCTGATGTTGTTCCTCTGAAGGTGTAGACTGTGACGCCAGATGATGTGTTTTTTGGCGTCTTCCGACAACAAGCGCAAGACTAAACACAGACGCACACAACTCACTATCATACCATGCACACACGGAAAACATTTACATTTACAGCCCTTATCCAGAGCGCCTTACAATCAGTAGTTACAGGGACAGCCCCCCTGGAGAAATTTAGGGTTGAGTGTCTTGCTCAGGGACAAAAATGGTAGTAAGTTGGATTTGAATGTGGGTCTTCTGGTTCATAGGTGACTATGTTGGCCACTAGGCTACTACAAACAAAAGGAGGGGAAACAGGTGTAGGTAATCAGGAAGGGCGGGGCCTACACTCACTGCCCCGGGACCGGTAACCACACCCCGCTGATGCTGGATATGTGGAGAATCGTTACAGGTTATCAACAGATGCAGTGGTTGACATAGCAGGGCAAGTACCACTGAGCAAAGTACCATCCCCACACATTGCTGTCCATGCATCATGGCTGTCCACTGCTCTGGGTTAAAACTTATCTTGTTGTGTGCACTGTGTGCTATGCTGCTGTGTTTCACAAAGACAATCACTTCACTTTCACAGATTTATAGCCATTATTCTCCAATTCATTCAAAATGTTATTGAAACAAAATGGAAAAACAGCTTGACAGCAGCATGATTAAAGCCACAGACATTGCAGTCAGGTCGTACTGTAATTAAAGGTTTCTTCAGACATCTGGACTGAGTCACTAAATTCAAAAGTCAATATCTGCTGGCTTAGGGCTGGGATGATTTAGCAGAACTAATGCAGCTCATCAGTGCTCATTTAAAAGCGCTGATGGCTTCATGAATTTTTTTTTTCTCCCCATCTTTCTCTTTAAACAGACACTGAATAAAGGTGTTCCCATTGCCCCATTGCACTGACCTGTAGCACAAAAGTGAAAATATGCTGCGAGATGTATAATTTAGAGCTTCGCTCTGTGAATGCAGTACTTCACTTTCAACACTGCTTAGCAACAGGTAAGGCAATGCATCAGAAATAATCTCATATGGACAAAAATAGCACCATTAACTCAGTAAAACGTTGGTTTGATTCAGCAGGCTGTGTTAACTTGGACTGTAAAAGGCAAGTTGTTTTTCTCCTTAGAAAGTTCTGCAGGTGATCCAAGTAAATCATGGCTTGTTACAGGTCCTCACAGGACTGCAGGAGTTTCCTGCTTTTTCTGTTAATCTCACGATGTTGCTTGAGAATGAACAATTTGAAAGACATGGTGAGCACCAACCCACAAGCAAACATTTTGATAGTCATATTTATAATGAGTAACAATTTGATCTTGATATCAATATTTATAATAGCAAAGAGAAGAATGAAATGTAATGTTCTTATACAGCAAGAATGTTAGATTAAATATGTACAATTAAAAAAATCAGATCAGATATAGAATAAAAAACTGTAGATTGGTTTGATGTTTGTACTCATTAGTTAATAAATATGTTACACTTCTGAGTAAATGGAGGCCATTTTGTGTGGGTGAGAACACACCGGGGGGGGGCAGCTCAGGGTATAATTGGCTATATTGTAGCTGAAGAGATCTTTATTCTTCTGCTTTATGAAATTTCCCAATGACACTTGTGAAGTGCTACAGAAGTTCTGAAGGTTCCTGCGGGTGAAATAACCTGTAGGTGAGTCTATTAATGTAGCTGCTTATGACTC